>NW_022589762.1:10211646-10292132 GCF_004348235.1 Phoca vitulina
CATGAAGGTGCTGGAATTGATCCTGGGACATGAAGGTGCTGGAATTGTGGAAAGTGCTGGGGAAGGAGTTACTAAGCTGAAGGCAAGTGATACTGTCATCGGTGTAGAGAACGCAAATTTTGTCTAAACCCTAAAACAAACCTTTGCCAGAAGATAAGAGTTCCTCAGGGGAAAGGATTAATGCCAGATGGTACTGGCAGATTTACTTGCAAAGGGAACACAATTTTACATTACATGGGAACCAGCACATTTTCTGCATATACAGTTGTGCCTGGTATCTCTGTTGCTAAAATTGATCCTTTAGCACCTTTGGGTAAAGTCTGCCTTCTGGGTTGTGGCATTTCAACTGGTCGTGGTGCTGCTGTAAACGCTGCCAAGGCGGAGCCTGGTTCTGATGTGGGAACCAAAGGCAGAAGAAAAATTATTAAATTTCCTTACTACCTGCAGCCCATTGACAAGTCCTTGAGGCAGGCAGAGTGATGACCGCCCCCCCCTCCCCCCAGGATCCTGTAAGTCTACTTTAAGGTATAAGAATTCCTCTGGAAACTTCCTTTATCTCTAAACCCTCCAAGATACGTGTTGGCAATCACACCCCAAGCACATGGCCCACCGATATACATCTGAAGGGTCTCATGACTAAGGTTTTATTAGACAGTAATAAATGACACTTTCCCAACAATAGCCAGCCCCCTCAGGGTCCTGGAAACCTTGCTTCCAAAATTCCTTAGAGACTTAACGTTATCCCTAACCCCCTCCCAACTTGAAAGTATATAATGGGCCACTCCTCATGACCCCATTGCAGCTCTTTCTGCCCACGGATCCTGTTCCCGTGCTTTAATAAGACCACCTTTTAGCAGCAAAGATGTCTCAAGAATTCTTTCTTGGACGTCGGCTTTGAACCCTAGTAACGTCTTTCCTACATCAGCTCTACTTGTACCATCTTTGGCCTAAGAGGAGTTGGATTGGCGGCTATCATGGGCTGCAAGGTGGCTGGTGCATCCCAGATCACTGGTGTGGACATCAATAAAGATAAATTCACAAGGGCCAAGGAGTTTGGAGTCTCTGAATGTATTAACCCCCAGGATTTCAGTAAACCCATCCAGGAAGGTACAATTCATAACTCTCCAATCAAGGACCAGGCTGATACAGTCATAAATCTGTTTCCTGAACTCTCCTTCACATGAATAACTGCCAGCTCATTAAGGAACATTCTAGCATAATAAAAGTCATTTCTGAAAAAAAAAAAAATCTCCCCAATGGATAACACAAAAGCCAAATAGTTTTACAGGAGAGAAATAATAAACTTTTGAAAAAAAGATCATTATAATTCATGCAAACACTTCTAGATGGTATGGATAAAAGGAATCGTTGTCATTTCTTTCACTAAAATAGAATTAATTACCTTGGTGCCTAAATTAGATGAGAATATGTTAAGAAAGGAAAAAGAAAAGTCAAACTCATTTATGAAAATTGTTGCAAAATCCTAAAACAGTGCTAAAACAAATCAGCGTATAAAACTCATATAGGTAATCAAATTGAGTTTATTTCACAATTGTGGTAATAGTTTTCCTTTGAAAGAAAAATCATTAAATGTAATTTACTATAAACAATAGCCTAAAGAAATAGAACAGGATTGCATCAAGGTGGAAAGCCCATTTGCTATAATTCAAAACCTTTTCATGATAAAAACAATCTTTAGCATACATATGAGAAGACTTACATAAACATCATTCTTAATTTGGAGACATTAATAGTCTTTTAGAAATCCATGAAAGCAAACAATCACTAATATGACTTCTTTTCAATGTCATTGTAGAGATTTTTCAGCACATTTAAGACCACCATAGGAAATTAAAGAGATAAGGACTTAAACATTTTTTTTTTTTTTCTGATGGGGAGGAAGACATTTCTCTGACGTATGGTCATTTTGGTTGAACTTAGAATCAAATTGGCTTGAGACGGACTAACAGGAGAAAATCAAATTTAATAGGTATATGTATGGGGAATCCACAGACAAAAAATTCTAAGGACAATGAGGCAACATGAAACTTATATGAGTAAAGGAGAGGGGGAGGGCCTGAGATACAAAAGGGAGAAAGCTCATTAGCAAGAAAGTAAAAGGAGATGTTTGAAAAAACAAGGTTACTCTATTATGCAGATAAGTTCCTTAGGTAAAGGGGAGTCTGTTAATAGCTCTCTTCTTCATACAGGCTCTCTTTTCCAGTGTAAATTTAGGCAGTTGAGGAGGAGACAGAGCTGTTCCTGTATCTGCGGGGTTTTTACTTTTATTTTATTTTTTTTAATTTAAGTAAGTTCTATGTTCAACATGGGGCTTGAATTCATTATCTTAAGATCAAGAGTCCCAGGGGTTTTGATTACTTTTAACTCAAAATAATCTCTATGCCAAAGTGGCCCATCTTGGGGCAGCCTGGTCTGGGCCCCTACAGCATAGAAAATTAAAAAAATAGTTTAATGATCAGTTAATAGAAATAATATTAATATAACTGAATGTAACATTAACTTGCAAAAACTACTACATTAAACATCACTAATAAACAAAAAAATTAATCTTTAAAAATATATCATTAACAATGACAATAGAAAGTAAGGTGCTTATGAGTAAATCTAACAGAAATAGAGAAGATGTACATGGAACTTACATAACTTATATAATATTTTTTTAAAACCCTAAATTTTGATAGAACTACTGGATGTTATAAAGATGTCAATTAATCCTAAAATGTTTCAGAGAGTCAATTTAATTCCAATTAATATCCTAGGTTTTATTGTATGACCTACAAAATAGGATTCTAAATATTCATAAATTGCAAAAGCCAATAGTCTTATTGCTATTGCAGAATAAAAGGTGGGGGGTCTTGTCCTACTGATGTTAAGACCTTGTTTAAAGCTATGTTAAGTAAGATAAAATGATAGAAGAACATAGACAGAGCAGACAAACTGAAAAAGAGAAAAGATACAGACAAGGAAAAGTTATGTGCACAGATGAAAAAAGTATGAGGTAGCATTGCAGATAAAGTAGAAAATGACATACCATTAAATAATTAGTGCTGAAAAGTTGTCTTAACAATATAAAAATATAAAATTTGATCTTTACCATATGCAGAAGAATTAGGAACTTAAACACAGACCCCTGGTGTGTGTATAAGAAATAAATATATGAGGGGCACCTGGATGGCTCAGTCAGTTGAGTGTCTGACTCATGATTTTGGCTCAGGTCATGATCTCAGGATTGTGAGATCGAGCCCTGCATTGGGCTCCACGCTGGGCAGGGGGTCTGCTTAAGATTCTCTCTCTCTCCCTTGCCCTCTGCCCCTCCCTCCCCCGCTCACACTCTCAATCTCTATCAAAAAAAAAAAAAAAAAGCGCGCGCGCGAGAGAAGTAAATATACGAGAGTTGATACCAACTCATAAGATTGGCTCAGGATACATTTTATTTATATTCATTTATTCGGAATATTGGAAAAATACAAAGTAAGATAATAAAAGAATATGTAAAAAAAAAAGAATATGTAAAATTTTAAGAAATGTAAAGTTATCAAACTCAAAATTCCTATAGCTACAGTCAGGAAAGAAGGCAAACTATATGTGGTCATATGTTTCAAGGTTAGACAATAAACAAGTTTGCTCAACATACTTCTTTTAGTGACTACTATTTGCTAGGTGTTTTTCTAGGCCTTGGGAACGCTGAAGTAAACAATCCCCCCCAAATTTCTTGCCCTTGTGGAGTTTACATGTTAGAGTAGGTGATGGAAAATGCACAAATAAATATGAAGCGAGTTCAAGAATAAACAAGACAAGTGAATATAAAGTAAGTTGGAGAAAAGAAGAATAATGTTATATCCTGACATTCTCATATCAATATTCTTTTCAGGTAATCAGCATTTTCTATCGACTATTATATATAAAATTAGATCTATAATTAAGAAATGTAAGCTGATATTTTCTTACAATCACAGTTTTACAGTTGGTTTATGAAAAGAAATGAATGGATGCTCAAATGTGGGCTTTTTAGGAGGAAATCTAAGTCACATTTGTCTGAAGTGTCATTTTTATGTTAGTAACATAAAATTTAATCAAATTGTGTGTCTCTTAAATAAAGATCGAGAAAAAGAAGTAGGAAATAGGGTATATACAGCATCTAATTAGTCTACTCATTTCATTTCATTCAAATAGGAACTTTTAACCCTGTGAGGAAGTTACAAAAACATACTTACAAGTTCAGTTTCTTGAAATAAATATCATGAGAAGCTAGGCATGGAAGCTCTGGTGTTATATATAAAGCAAATCTTAAACAAACTGACAGAGTGAAGAAAGGATTCTTTTTGTTTTTTAAGATTTTATTTATTTATTTGACAGAGAGAGAGCAAGAAAGCACAAGCAGGGGGAGCAGCAGAGGGAGAGGGAGAAGCATACTCCCTGCTGAGCAGGGAGCCCAATGCGGGGCTCAATCCCAGGACCCTGAGATCATGACCTGAGCCAAAGGCAGACACTTAACCAACTGAGCCAGCCAGGCGCCCCTGAAGAAAGAATTCTTACAGAGGCATATTCTAAAGTGAGTCCAGGATAGTGAATAAAAAAAAAAAAAAATTAAAAAGGAGGGGAAGAGTTAAAAAAAAAACTCACTTGTATAAAGAAATAATATATAAACAGACATTCTAATTTCTTCCTTGCTGCTGAGCACACACTCTGCAGCTGTCGTGTTGGAACATCTATTGAGGATTTGCTGACCATTAGTGATGCTTTGGTGATACATAAAATTACAAAAGGACGTGATACAATTTTCAGAAAACATACTTTCTGATACATGAAATAAAACCAAAAAAATTTATGCAGAAATAATTCGGCTACAAAAATATATGCATGGGCTTCACATGGACATATATATCCAACCTCTTAAAACTATTGGGGAAAGTTACAATTCTTTGCAAACAGCCTGGGTTCAAGTCATTTAAAAACACCCACCACCACTTCAACAAACTGTTTAGAAATTAATTTTGTTAAATGAAAATAACCACCCACCAAGACCTAATCAACTGGCCTTCTTGGCCAATAAGCTACACGTTCATGGGCTTACATGGCCTGAGTGTGTATTAAGCTCTTCCTGTGTACCCTAAAGGGAGGAGGTATTGAGGCCACAGTGCAACTTTGTGGTGAGAAAAAGTCCTCTGGGGCAGGATGCTCACTTGAAGCTGTGACACAGAGCCTGGATGTGGTCAGAGGTATATTGTGGGCAGTTGCCCAGAAAGGAAGGTAAAAGGTCTGTGGTTAGGACCCAGTGGAACTTTTGCAGTCTTAACATTTCTGTAAATATGTTTGAATTGATAGGAAACATGTCCGAAAGACAACTTCTAAAATTCACAAGAGCAAGAAAGTAAATAAAGAAGACAGAGAAATAGATTTGAGTTTGGATGTGGATGGACATATTGAAGCAAAAAGTCTGCCGTATAGAGAACTAACTGATGGTTACCAGAGGGGAGGTGGGTGGAGTGATGGATGAAATAGGTGAAGGGGATTAAGAATACACTCATCATGATGAGCACTGAGTAATATACAGAATTGTTGAATCACTATATTGTACACTTGAAACTAATATAACACTGTATGTTAACAGTACTGGGATTTTTTTTAAAGTAAGAAATCTGCAAACATACTTATTCAGAAACTAAATAATTATGCAGAACATTCAGCTAGGGATTATGTAGTGGGCAAAGCACATATAATGCCATAATAATGTCAACTAGTACATTTTAATAGGATGAATACAAACCAGAGATTCATAAATCTTGAATGTATGCTTTTGAGAGGGGAGGGAGAACAGGTCCCTATCTTGGTAACTAACTAATGTTGTTTGGCACAGTTTCTTGAGCTCTTAATGGATAAATAATTTCTTGGCCCCATCTCAGATAAAACTTTCTGTAATTAAAAATAAGCAATTCTAGGGGCGCCTGGGTGGCTCAGTCGTTAAGCGTCTGCCTTCGGCTCAGGTTGTGATCCCAGAGTCCTGGGATTGAGCCCCGCATCAGGCTCCCTGCTCCACGGGAGGCCTGCTTCTCCTTCTCCCACTCCCCCTGCTTGTGTTCCTGCTCTCGCTGTGTCTCTCTCTGTCAAATAAATAAACAAAATCTTTAAAAAAAAAATAAGCAATTCTACTGAGATATAATTTTATTCACAAACAAATATTTTCATTATGTTAACTTCTTATCCCATGCTAGGAGACTTAATTTTTTTATTTGTTTATTATCAATTTATATGACATAATGGGACAGAAAAGATTTTTTCCCTGTGCTATTACTTAGAATTTGTGAATAAACAGCTATATAAATAGCAACTCTTTTCAAAGTTGTTCTCAAGTAAATCACAAGCACGACTTACAAGTCAGATGATTTCAAAGTTCTACTTATTTTTCTTTGATTGGTTGCCATTTAACCTTACATTTCCTGCCACAGTGGTAGTCTCCACATTCATGAAAAAAATAAAAAGAATAAGATGCCATTTATAACTTCTGCATCTTGCATCTAAATGGATTTTGTGTTTATTTCAGTACTCTAAAGGTCAAAGACTCTTAGAATTTTGTAGATGTCATAAAATTTTGACATTACTTATCCCAAGTGCCTAAGGAAATAGACTTATGAATAAAATAACACAGAAGAAAGACAGTAAAATAAAGGGAGCTATATGAAATTCATTATTATTGGTTTATTAGGTGAGATTATGAATAGCTGGAGATCAGGATAGAGCCTGGAACAGTCTGGAATGACAAGAAGCAAGTGTGAGAAGGAAGATTCATAATTTAAGCTATGTTTTTTGAATAGTAACATGTAGTAATAAAAATCCTTTGAGGAGTTTTAAGCAAGGACTGACAAGGTTAGATTTCTATGCTTTGGGTAGACAATTTGACTTCTCAGAGGACAATGGATTTGATAATGGGAATAAAGAACAAACAAGAACAGCAGTTGTGGGCCACAAACTGTGGAAGTAAATAGGTTTTTTACCTAAAATTGTCATGTTAGGAATGGTGAGTATGACACTAGTTAGTGGACTAAACTGACACAGTGGATGACATTAAATCCAACAATTGGTGAAGACAAGAGTGGAGAGAGAAAAAGTATAGGAATGATGTATATGTGTCTAGATTTTGCCAAATGAAATGATTGTGCCACTAATCTGATACTAGACTAACCAGTTTAGGGAAGGGGATGATGATGGCCTAACCTATGGACATAAAGTGTATGTCCAATAGTGATGAGATAGGAGTAAAAGACCAAGAAAATGTGTTGTCCTAGGTGCCAAGTGAAGGAAATGTTTCAAGAAGGAATTAATGATCTACTGTGTTTAATACCACAGCTAATTCAAGTAAGATGAGAGTTTATTATTGGACTTAGAAAATAGAGAGTAGTTCCAGTGTACTATTGGGGAAAACATCTAAATTGTCAAAGCTTTAAAAGAAAATGGAAAGACAGGAATTAGAAATATTTTACTATGATGCAGCCAGGAGTTCCTTAAATGTATCTATTTTTTTATTTTATTATGTTATGTTAATCACCATACATTACATCATTAGTTTTTGATGTAGTGTTCCATGATTCATTGTTTGTGTATAACACCCAGAGCTCCATTCAATACATGCCCCCTTTAATATGCATCACCAGGCTAACCCATCCCCCACCCCCTCCCCTCTAGAACCCTCAGTTTGTTTCTCAGAGTCCATAGTCTCTCATGGTTCGTCTCCCCCTCCAATTTCCCCTCCCTTCATTCTTCCCTTCCTGCTATCTTCTTCTTCTTCTTTTTTTTAATATATAATGTATTATTTGTCTCAGAAGTACAGGTCTGTGATCCAACAGTCTTACACAATTCACAGGGCTCACCATAGCACATACCCTCCCCAAAGTCTATCACCCAGCCACCCCATCCCTCCAACCCCCCACCACTCCAGCAACCCTCAGTTTGTTTCCTGAGATTAAGAATTCCTCCTATCAGTGAGATCATAAGATACATGTCTTTCTCTGATTGACTTATTTCATTTAGCATAATACCCTATAGTTCCATCTATGTTGTTACAAATGGCAAGATTTCATTTTTTGATGGCTGCATAATTTTCCATTGTATATATATACCACATCTTCTTTATCCATTCATCTGTTGATGGACATCTTGGCACTTTCTGTAGTTTGGCTCTTGTGGACATTGTCGCTATAAACATTGGGGTGCATGTGCCCCTTCGGATTCCTCCATTTGTATCTTTGGGGTAAATACCCAGTAGTGCAATTGCTGAGTCGTATGGTAGCTCTATTTTCAACTTTCTGTTTCCAGAGTGGCTGCACCAGCTTGCATTCCCACCAACAGTGTAGGAAGGTTCCCCTTTCTCCCTATCCCCGCCAACATCTGTCATTTCCTGACTTGTTAATTTTAGCCATTCTGACTGGTGTGAGGTGGTATCTCATTGAGGGTTTGATCTGGATTTCACTGATGCCGAGCGAAGTTGAGCACTTTTTCATGTGTCTGTTGGCCATTTGGATGTCTTCTTTGGAAAAATGTCTGCTCGTGTCTTCTGCCCATTTCTTGATTGGATCATTTGTTCTTTGGGTGTTGAGTTTGATAAGTTCTTTATAGATTTTGGATACTAGCCCTTTATCTGATATGTCATTTGCAAATATCTTCTCCCATTCGGTCGGTTGTCTTTTGGTTTTGTTGACTGTTTCCTTTGCTGTGCAAAAGCTTTTTCTCTTGATGAAGTCCCAATAGTTCATTTTTGCCCTTGCTTCCCTTGCCTTTGGCGATGTTTCTAGGAAGAAGTTGCTGCGGCTGAGGTAGAAGAGGTTGCTGCCTGTGTTCTCCTTTAGGATTTTGATGGACTCCTGTCTCATATTTAGGTCTTTCAACCATTTTGAGTCTATTTTTGTGTGCAGCATAAGGAAATGGTTCAGTTTCATTCTTCTGCATGTGGCTGTCCAATTTTCCCAACACCATTTTTGAAGAGCCTGTCTTTTTTCCATTGGACATTCTTTCCTGCTTTGTCAAAGATTTGTTGACCATAGAGTTGATGGTCCATTTCTGGGCTCTCTATTCTGTTCTATTGATCTATGTGTCTGTTTTTGTGCCAGTACCATGCTGTCTTGACGATGACAGCTTTGTAATAGAGCGTGAAGTCTGGAATTATGATGCCACCGGCTTTGCTTTTCTTTTTCAACATTCCTCTGGCTATTCGGGGTCTTTTCTGGTTCCATACAAATTTTAGGATAATTTTTCCATTTCTTTGAAAAAAGTGGATGGTATTATGATAGGGATTGCTTTAAATGTGTAGATTGCTCTAGGGAGCATTGACATCTTCACAATATTTGTTCTTCCAATCCATGAGCATGGAACGTTTTTCCATTTCTCTATGTCTTCCTCAATTTCTTTCATGAGTATTTTATAGTTCTCTGAGTACAGATTCTTTGCCTCTTTGGTTAGATTTATTCCTAGGTATCTTATGGTTTTGGGTGCAATTGTAAATGGGATTGACTCCTTAATTTCTCTTTCTTCTGTCTTATTGGTGTATAGAAATGCAATTGATTTCTGTGCGTTGATTTTATATCCTGCCACTTTACTGAATTCCTGTATGAGTTCTAGCAGTTTTGGTGGAGTCTTTTGGGTTTTCCACATAAAGTATAATATCAACTGCAAACAGTGAAAGTTTGACTTCTTCTTTGCCAAGTCAGATGCCTTTATTTCTTTTTGTTGTCTGATTGCTGGGGCTAGGACTTCTAATACTATGTTGAATAGCAGTGGTGATAGTGGACATCCCTGCCGCGTTCCTGATCTTAGGGGGAAAGCTCTCAGTTTTTCCCCATAGAGAATGATATTCGCTGTGGGTTTTTCATAGATGGTTTTTATGATTTTGAGGTATGTACCCTCTATCCCTATACTCTGAACAGTTTTGATCAAGAAAGGATGCTGTACTTTGTCAAATGCTTTTTCTGCATCTATTGAGAAGATCACATGGTTCTTGTTCTTTCTTTTATTAATGTATTGTATCACATTGATTGATTTGCAGATGTTGAACCAGTCTTGCAGCCCAGGGATAAATCCCACTTGGTCGTGGTGAATAATCCTTTTAATGCACTGTTGGATCCTATTGGCTAGTATTTTGGTGAGAATTTTTTTTTTTAAAGATTTTATTTATTTATTTGACAGAGAGAGAATGAGAGGGAGAGAGCACATGAGAGGGGGGAGGGTCAGAGGGCGAAGCAGACTCCCTGCCGAGCAGGGAGCCCGATGTGGGACTCGATCCAGGGACTCCAGGATCATGACCTGAGCTAAAGGCAGTCGCTTAACCAACTGAGCCACCCAGGCGCCCTTGGTGAGAATTTTTGTATCCATGTTCATCAAGGATATTGGTCTGCAGTTCTCCTTTTTGATGGGGTCTTTGTCTGGTTTTGGGATCAAGGTAATGGTGGCCTCATAAAATGAGTTTGGAAGTTTTCCTTCCATTTCTATTTTTTGGTCAGTTTAAGTAGAATAGGTATTAATTCTTCTTGAAATGTTTGGTAGAATTCCCCTGGGAAGCCATCTGGCCCTGGGCTTTTGTTTGTTGGGAGATTTTGATTACTGCTTCAATTTCCTTGCTGGTTATAGGTCTGTTCAGGTTTTCTATTTCTTCCTGGTTCAGTTTTCTTATTTATACATCTCTCAGAAAGCATCCATTTCTTCCATATTATCTAATTTGCTGGCATATAGTTGCTCATAATATGTTCTTATAATTGTTTGTATTTGTCTGGTGTTGGTTGTGATCTTTCCTCTTTCATTCATGATTTTATTTATTTGGCTCTTTTTTTTTTTTTTTTTTTATAAGTCTGGCCAGGGGTTTATCAATCTTGTTAATTCTTTCAAAGAATCAGCTCCTAGTTTCATTGATCTGTTCTACTGTTCTTTTGGTTTCTATTTCATTGATTTCTGCTCTGATCTTTATTATTTCTCTTCTCCTGCTGGGTGTAGTCTTTATTTGCTCCTCTTTCTTCAGCTCCTTTAGGTGTAGGGTTCGGTTGTGTATTTGAGACCTTTCTTGTTTCTTGAGAAAGGCTTGTATTGCTATATACTTTCCTCTTAGGACTGCCTTTTCTGCATCCCAAGGATTTTGAACAGTTGTGTTTTCATTTTCATTTGTTTCCATGAATTTCTGTAATTCTTCTTTAATTTCCTGGTTGACCCATTCATTCTTTAGTAGGATGCTCTTTAGCCTCCATGTATTTGAGTTCTTTCTGACTATCCTCTTGTGATTGAGTTCTAGTTTCAAAGCATTGTGGCCTGAAAATATGCAGGGAATGATCCCAATCTTTTGGTACCGGTTGAGACCTGATTTGTGACCTAGGATGTGATCTATTCTGGAGAGTGTTCCATGGGCACTAGAGAAAACTGTGTATTCTGTTGCTTTGGGATGGAATGTTCTGAATATATCTGTGAAGTCCATTTTGTCCAGTGTGTCATTTAAAATCTTTATTTCCTTGTTGATCTTTTGTTTAGATGATCTGTCCATTTCAGTGAGGGGGTGTTAAAGTCTCCCACTATTATTGTATTGTTGTTGATGTGTTTCTTTGCTTTTGTTATTAATTGGCTTATATAATTGGCTGCTCCCATGTTAGGGGCATAGATATTTACAATTGTTAGATCTTCTTGTTGGATAGACCCTTTAAGTAGGATATAGTGTCCTTCCTCATCTCTTATTATGGTCTTTGGTTTAAAATCTAATTTGTCTAATATAAGGATTGCCACCTCAGCTTTCTTTTGGTGTCCATTAGCATGGTAAATTGTTTTCCACCCCCTCACTTTCAATCTGGAGGTGTCTCTGGAGGATTGATAGGATGTTGGTTGAATGAATCTCTTGCAGAGAGCATTTCGATGGGTCTTGTTTTTGTATCCAATCTGACAGCCTGTGTCTTTTGATTGGGGCACTTAACCTACTTACATTCAGGGTAACTATTGAAAATATGAATTTTGTGCCATTGTATTGCCTGTAAGGTGACTGTTACTGTATATTGTCTGTGTTCCTTTCTGGTCTATGTTACTTTTAGGCTCTCTCTTTGCTTAGAGGACCCCTTTCAATATTTCTTGTAGGGCTGGTTTTGTGTTTGCAAATTCCTTTAGTTTTTGTTTGTCCTGGAAGCTTTTGATCTCTCCTTCTATTTTCCATGACAGCCTAGCTGGATATAGTATTCTTGGCTGCATATTTTTCTCACTTAGTGCTCTGAAGATATCATGCCAGTCCTTTCTAGCCTGCCAGGTTTCTGTGGATACGTCTGTTGCCAATCTAATGTTTCTACCATTGTAGGTTACAGATCTCTTCTCCCGAGCTGCTTTCAGGATTTTCTCTTTGTCTCTGAGACTCGTAAGTTTTACTATTAGATGTCGGGGTGTTGACCTATTTTTATTGATTTTGAGGGGGGTTCTCTGTGCCTCCTGGATTTTGATGGCTGTTTCCTTCCCCAAATTAGGGAAGTTCTCTGCTATAATTTGCTCCAATATACCTTCTGCCCCTCTCTCTCTTTCTTCTTCTTCTGGGATCCCAATTATTCTAATATTGTTTTGATTTATGGTATCACTTATCTCTCAAATTATGCCCTCATGATCCAGTAGTTGTTTATCTCTCTTTTTCTCAGTCTTTATTTTCCATCATTTGGTCTTCTGTATCACTAAATCTCTCTTCTGCCTCATTTATCTTACCAGTTAGAGCCTCCATTTTTGATTGCACCTCATTAGTAGCCTTTTTAATTTCAACTTGGTTAGATATTAGTTCTTTCATTTCTCCATAAAGGGTTTCTCTAGTATCTTCCATGCTTTTTCAAGCCCAGCTATTATCTTTATAATCGTCATTCTGAACTCTAGTTCTGACTTCTTATTATTGTCCATATTGATTAGGTCTCTGGCAGTTGGTACTGCCTCTTGTTCTTTTTTTTGAGGTGAGTTTTTCCATCTTGTCATTTTGTCCAGAGGAGAAAGGATGAATGAGAGAACAAAATACTAACAGGGTATCAACGTCGCCAGAAAATATACACTAAACAAATCAGAAGAGACCTGAAACTGGGGGAAAAGAAAGGGAAAGTAAGAAAAAGGAAAAAAAAAAGAAGAAGAAAAAGATAAATAATAAAATATGATCAAATATGATCAGGCTAGTGAATAAATTAGTGCCACACATTAGATTTTGGGCATATTTTGGTCTGTTAGAAGAAAGTGCCTCCCAAAATTTTAAATAAAGAAAAACTTATATATGTACAAAAATATGGGTAAATACAATGAAGGGATGGAATGTGACTGTAAAGATGAAAAGTATAAAAGATTTTATAAAAGGAATTGTTAAGATAAGAAGTTGGTTGAAAAGAAAAAAGAAGAAAAATTAAAAAAAAAAAAGGGAGAGAATGTTATCAGGCAGGAAACTAGGAAAAAGCCATACACTAGTGATTTAGCGTATATTTTGGTCTGTTAGAAGAAACTATATCCCAAAATTTTAAAGAGAAAACAACTTATATATATACCAAAAATAAGGTTAGCTACTATGAAGGGATGGAATATGACACAAAAAATGAAAAATAAAAAAGATTTTTAAAAAAGGGATTGATAGGATGTTGGTTGAAAAAGGGAAAAAGAAAAATTCAAAAAAAATGTAGAAAAAGAATTAAAAAATTAACTTTGAAAGACTAAGGAATCATGGGAAAAAAGCCATGAATTCTATGTGCTGTGTTCCCCTGGTGCTGGCGTTCTGCTGTTCTCATTGATTGGTAAACTTGGTCTTGGCTGGCTGTTCTTGCTGATCTTCTGGGGGAGGGCCTGTTGCCGTGGTTCTCAAATGTCTTTGCCGGAGGCGGAATTGCCCTGCCCTGGCCGGGTGGGGCTTAGTAATCTGCTCGGGTTTGCTCTCGGGAGCTTTTGTTCCCTGCAAGCTTTCCATTCAGTTTTGGAGGACAAGAGTGAAAATGACGGCCTCCCAATCTCCACCCTGGAGGAGCTGAGAGCTTGGGGCCCCACTCCTCAGTGTGCCCCCAGAGAAAAGCAGTCAATCACTCCTGTCTCCCGGGTTTCCGGCCATACTCCGTGCTCACCCGGCCTGTGACTGAGTGTTTCTATCTCTGGCACACGACTCGTTTGGAGTCTCCAAACCCAGCGATTCCCATGGTGTGCTCTCGCTCCACTCCTCCCAGGGAAGGAAGGGGATTCTCCCTGGATCTGCCACTTGTTGGGTCCCTGCTGGAGGAGCAGTGGCCTGACTGTGCTGCAGGTCATGGTTTATGGCAACCCCAAGCTGAGAGCCGGCCCCTCGGCTCTGTCTTTGCAGCTGGCTTCCCCACTCTGATACCTGGGAGCTCTGCCACACTCAGGCACCCCGGGTCTTTCTGTGACCCCCAGGGTCCTGAGGCCACACTGTCCCAGTGAGGGTTCTATCCCCCGCTTAGCCACTGGAGTGATGTCCCTGAGTGGAGCAGACTTCTAAAAGTTCTGATTTTGTGCTCCACTGCTCTATCACTTGCTGGTAGCGGCTGATGGAGGCTCCCTCCCCCCGCTGTCTATCTTCCTGAATATCGCCTCGGATTCACTTGTCCGCACATCCAATCTTCTAAAATGTGGCCACTTTTCTGTTCAGAAAGTTGCTGCTAGTCTTTTCTTTGATCTCCTGTTGAGTTCATAGGTGTTCAGAATGGTCTGATACCTATCTAGCTGAATTCCTGGGACCAGATGAAATTTAGGTCTCTTACTCCTCCACCATCTTGCTCCTCCTCCCCTAAATGTATCTTTTCTGATAGTGATGAACTGTGCTTCTTGAATGTGTGTGCATCAATCAAGTATGCTTCCTCAGGTGTGGTATCAATCCTGACTACAATCACGTGTGCTCTCTTCCAATATTGCTTATCTGCATTTTCCCTATTGTTCCAATCTAATCTTCAAATGTTATCCTTCATGTCTGAGACGCTTTCATAGTTTCTACCTTCTTTTCTCTTGTCTTTAATTAGTCTTTCAGTTGACTTACTTTCTCCCTAAATGTTTCTTTTTGTTTGTTTGTTTGAGAAAGGAAAATAGTCTTTATTTAAATCTCAGTTGCAAAGTATAGCTATGAATATCCTTAGTAAAAATACACTTTCAGCTGGAAAAGGCTTAATCAAGTCTTTATTTTTTTAAACTTAAATTCAATTAATTAACATATAATGTATTATTGATTTCAGAGGTAGAGGTCAGTGATTCATCAGTCTTATATAATACCCAGTGCTCATTACATCATGTGCCCTCCTTAATGTACCTAAATATTTCTAATCTATTCTTTACTCCATTGATTTTTTATATAAATGCCTTTTTTTAATTTCTAGAATTCCTTTTTAAAAAATTAGTTAATTTATTTTTATTTTTATTATTTTTTTTTAGGTTCTACTTATTTATTTGACAGAGAAAGAGAGCACAAGCAGAGGAAGCAGAGGGAGAGGGAGAAACAAGCTCCCCACTGAGCAGAGAGCCCAAAGAAGGACTTATCCCAGGACCCTGGGATCATGACCTAAGTTGAAGGCAGACATTTAACTGACTGAGCCACCCAGGTGCACCCCCCCTTTTCCTAAATTTTAGAATAGTTGACAGACAATGTTACATTAGTTTCAGGCATGCAACTTAGTGATTTGACTTGTTTATACATTATGCTATGTTTTGACTGTTTCAAATTTCATCATAATCATCACAAAATATCCAATCTTCCTGATGGTTTTGAGGACATTTCCCTTCCCCCATGCCTTGTTTTTTATTCTCTGTTTCTTATTTATGCTGAATATTTCTGAGGGGAGGGGGATTCAGATGTAAACTCTTCAATCATTACCCTGCTGCTTATTCTAGTTTTTATTTTTTTAATATTTGTTTATTTTAGAGAAAGTGTGAGGGGGAGAGAGAGAGAGAGGGCGAGCAGAGGGGAAGGAGCAGAGGGAGAAGGAGAGAGAATCCTCAAGCAGATTCCCCTCTGAGCTTGTAGAAGAGTCAGTGTTTGATCCTAGGACACTGGGGTCATAACCTGAGCCAAAATCAAGAGTTTCCCATTGAACCTTCTGAGTCACCTAGGTGCCACATTCTGTTTTTGTTTTTGTTTTGTTTTGTTTTGTTTTTTGCCAGAGCAGCACCAGTTGAGATGAAAAGAGATTTAACTATATACACAAAAGCTATCATTTTCTCAAGATCATTCTTGGAAGTCTGATTACTTTTATTTGGAAATTTTGTCTTTGATCAATTAATTTTCTGTTGAGAGTTCTGATCATTTGGTGATTTTTTCTTTAAAAATTTAGTAATCTTTATTTGTCTATTTATATCGATGATTGATATCCATTAAAATTGAGCAATATTTTTGTCATAAAATCGTATTTGTATTACTTTGTTAATCCAATTAGATAACATACAAAGAAGTTTACTTCTGGCAATATTGAAACTGTGGGAGGAACCATGTTGCTGGACAGAGTATGAGGATATTGTATATTCTGCCTTATGGGATTTGCCTTCCTCCTTCAGCTGGTCATACTGGTGGTACACAACCCTCTTCAGCACACTTAGCATACAGTCTGGCATCTCTTATGCCAAAAATCACATTCCTGAGTGCCTTTCTCTTAGAGTCATAATAACAGGGCAAAATCTATTGATTTTTATTTTACTATGTTTCAAAAAAGGCCACATAGCCTAGATCATCTTAAAGTAAAATTAAAGAATTTAATGAAGGCATTTAAATCCTTCTCTGGCAATAGTCCTAAGCATCCAAGTACTCAATTACCTGTTACCTTTAAGCTGATGAGAGGATTAAATATCTTCACTCTTTTGAGCTCAAGTTGGGCACTTCTGAGATGAAATGCTAGGAGGCAAGTTAAGGCTTTCTGTAGCTCCTTTCTCTCTGACACAAGAACCAGTGTTGTTCCAGATAGAGGCTACTTAGTAAACCTTCATTCAGGGGTGAAGGTGATCTGGGTGAGAGGCATATGGTATAAGTAAGAAATAAAGTTCTCTTGCTGCAGATATAATTTTTGTTGTTGTAATGAGATCTAATATTGGGGAATTATAAGACATTGTCAGGAATACATGGAGGAGTTATCATGTCTCTAGACTACACTGTAAGTCTCAGTATATTTTTAAAGGCTTTATTTATTTATTTAAGAGAGAGAGAGAGAGAGTGAGAGAGCAAGCGGAGGGGCAGAGGGAGAAGCAGACTCCCTGCTGAGCAGGGAACCTGACTACACAGGGCTCGATCCCAGGACCCTGGGATCATGACCTGAGCTGAAGGCACTTAACCAAGTGAGCCACCCAGGCGCCCCTATAAGCATCAGTATTGCTTTCAGTTGAGGAATTTGCTGAAGATGACTATTCCAGTTACAAAACTTGTGGGAGAGTACAAAAATCTTCCTTAGGACACAGATTTCTTAGATCTAAATATTTCCCAAACCAAAAGCAATCAAAACAGCCAGTGTCGGGACTAAAATTGTAAATCCAGTGGAATGTAGAAGTTATGTCATTAGAAATGCCCCATACTCAATGTATTATCAGGAGTCCCGACATATAGAGATCAAAAGGAAAAGGACAATCCATGGATTCTGAATGTGCAAGTAAAGTACTTCAAGTATGACCTGGTCAGTTAAGTTGAAAACATTTTACATTTCTAAACTTTGCAAAAAAAGCAACATATCTAAGAGGAGATAATATTAGAGGTTTATTTTATCCCTGATATGTAAATATACTTATCACATTTAACTGTTTAAAGAAGACTTCTTCCAAAAATGTTAAGATCGTATATCTAGCAAAATGAACAATTAGCATTTAAAAATCACAGTCACCCCAAAAAGGTTAAGTCAGGGATATTTTCCTTTTTTCAGATATTATTAGGTCTGCCATTGTCTTTGGAGACAATGATTTCTGGGCTCTGAGAAAATAATTTTGCACATAATAAACCCTAAGGGTGAGGAATCTTGTTTTATTATGAAGATGATGATTATGACAATGATGATGATGGTGACTATGTGGATGAAAGACTAGTGTTTTGATGATTTTATGCACTACTACACATTTGGAGATTTAAAAATAACAAACATAAGATTTTTGTTTCTTTTTGTTATTTGAGTATAACTGACACACAATATTACATTAGTTTTGGGTGTAAAACAGTGATTTGACAAGTTTGTACATAACACTGTGCTTGCCACAACTGTGGTTACCATCTGTCTTATTTCTAAACCCATTTTTTGTGGTCAGAAAATATTACATCTATATCAGGGGAAGGCAACCTAAGCTGAATCTCCCTAGGAATACTAACTTAATCCAGGCAACACATACTTTATGGTGAGAATAAACAAAGTAAGAGTTTGGGGTAGATGAATTATTTTCTTAATTATTTTTAGTCTTTTATATTACATAAGTGTTAATTTCAAAATTAAATTATTCTGGATTCAAAATTTGTTTTGTTTTTGTGCCTTCTGTGCCTGCCTTCTCCAGGATTATTTGAATATTTTTTAGAATTTCATTCCAATTGATATATTGGCTTCTAGGCTATCTCTGTTTACAACATATTGTGATTGTTCTAAAGATTACAGTACACACTCTTAACTTTTCATAGTCTTGTTAGAGTTAATTTTCTACAACTTAAGAAATTTTGTACAAAACAGGTTTATTGATCATCTCCCCTAGTCATTATGGTGTAGTTATCATATGCAGTACAATCTACATACATTGCAAACACTGGAAGACACTGTTGCAAACTCTGCTTTGAGTAGACATGCATACTGCAAAGAAATTAATAGAAGATTGTCTTTCATATTTACTCAGATATTTATAGTTTCTCATGCTCTTCTTACCTTCCTAAATGCCCAATTTTCTGTGTGATACTATTACTCATAGCCCTGAAGAATTTCCTTTTTTAGCACCTCTTGCAATGTAGGCATGTTGGTGATGGATATTTCCAGTAGTGTTTGAAAATGTCTTAATTTATCTTCATTCTGGGGCACTATTAATGATATCAAATTCTGGGTTGGCAGTTGTTTTTTTTTTTTCCTTGAGATGACTATTCCATTATTTCTTATTTTCAATACTCATGAGTTTCTGGGCATATAGGTGTTATTCTCTGGTTGTTTTCAAGATCTTTTTTTTTTTTTATCTCTTTCAGAAGTTTGAGTTTAATGCATCCACTCATGACTTGGTTTTTATTTATCTTATTTGGGTTTTGCTGGGCTTCCTGAATTTAACTTTGTGTTTTTCAACAAATTTGGAATAGTTTCAGCCATTATTTCTTCAAATAATTTTCTGCCAATTGTTTCCTTCTCCTTGTAAGATCCTAATTATATGTGTCATAACTTTTGATCTTATTACATTGATCTCTTTTAAAAATTATTTTTGCTCTCCTCTGAGATTGCATTATTATTCTTACCCAATCCAGACCATTTGAGGGGGACAAGAGGTAGATATTTACATGTTGCCTTAGGAGGAACCACAAAGAAACATAGGTTGTAATTAAGGGAAGAGCCTCATAAAATGTAGGACAGAGCAACACTTTCTAAATGCTGAAGTCTTATTTTATCCACAATTTACACTCATTAATTACCAGGAAACAAAATTTTTACATTAGTAAATTTGGTACACGAGATTGGAAAGACACAACTCTGTACTTTTTGCATTCTCTCTGGAATTGAGTGCCTGCAAAGAACACACTTTCTGGTCTGTTCCAATAACAGTAAATTTTAAAAGGGCACCATCTTCCTCTGAATTTAGTACTGAAATTAATACTATTTAACTCTGGGACCCAGAAAAACAAGCCTATTCATTATGTTGAACACCTAATGTATATTCTCAGAAAATTAGACACAGAGAAAACTACCGTTTCCCTGACTTCTCCATGACTCTTTCTATTCTGAATTCACTTTTCACTAACACCCTCCTAATATTTTTCCATATTTATATAGCTCCAGTGGTTTTGGTGAATCCCCTAACCCAAGCTCACTCTACCAAATAATTCCCATGGCTCCTCATGGGTAGGTATAAGACTTTAGGCATCTTTTTATGAACGTGTTTAGATATGTAGAAAATACTTTGGGAGAAAATTGGGAGGTGTTCCACATCAGAATGTATTAAGCAGCTTCTCTCTTATTTCTCCATTTTCAATAGGAAAAGTACATACTTGTGGATGGGATTCTCCAACATTAGAAAGAAGAGGGCATTTTGGTGTCTTCTTCCCCTAGGACCCTGTAGGTTCTGCATATCTAGGAATCAAACATGCTATTTTGTCAAACCTTGACAAGCCCTTTCAAATTTCTTCAATACAAAAAAAAGATAGCCTTTAAATATGTGCAAAACAACACATTGTGGGAGGACACAGGGGTTCTTCATCACTGAGAAAAGGAACAGTAATCACGACTTGATTTTCAAAATAGGAATGCATGTACAGTAAAAAATTACTCTTGTTTGGTGTCCATACATGATTTGCTGAATTTCTCAAAAACCTTGTTTAAAATGCAGTATCTTTGATGTATATGATTGAATTGGTTAAATCAGATGATATTTTTGATGCCACATTAAACTAATATATTGAAACAATAGAAATTTGGATAGGTGAAAAGAGGAAGACAAAGTTTTAGACTTCAGGTCTTCTTGAAATCAGAGTTTATTTTATTAAATATTAGAAAAGCAAAATATGAAAAGAGGACATATAGCAAGAACTCAATGTGGTTACACTTTATTTTAAGGATCTTTAGGCATTATATTTATTCTTCAGATCAGCTCTATTAGGTGGCTATAATTATGGTCCTCATGTCAGATAATGAAACTGAAGCATAAAGTTTTTAAGTAAAAACAACTGAGATTTAGTGAATACTTATGTGCCAAGAGGTGATTTCAAATAATCTTCAAGTAACTCTATGAATCAAACACTATTTCTATCATATTTTCCAGGAGAGGAGCCCGAGTCAGAGCAGTTCTATAACTAAGTCACAGGGCTAAGAATGTGCATTCAGAAATTACATAGAAGTGACCTGGTTTCATTGGTGATGTCCTTAAACTTTACCCCATACTGCTTATTCCCCATTTTTACATTGATTAGGGACCTTGGCGAAAACATCTATATGATGATGTTTACCACTAAACAAAACTACCTTCTGAGAATATTTGGCATAGAGGACACAAAAAAACTAGATGGGAAGTTAAAAAAGTAACTAAGCTTTTAAACTGTTTTCCAATATTGTTTTTTACAAACAAACTTACTTATCTCATAAAATATAATGAGAAAAATATTCCCGAGGCTATTATAGTAGATTAGGTTAAATTTCAGTGATCTACATTTCTTCCATCTGACCATTTTGAAAAGAGTATACTTTGCTGACAATTAATGGCATGTTTGGTCATGTGACTTCTTTTCACCATATAACATGAGTGAGAAAGTGACATCTTACAAGTTCAGGGCCCAGGCATTAAGAAGCACATATCTCCCTTCCCCTATGGTCTAACTGAACATAATAAAATAAATAAATAAATAATTAATTAATAATTAATCTTAAAAGAATAAAATATTAATTAAAATATTAACTAAAAAAAAAGCACATAACTACTGGCTTCTCTAAGAGCTATGGATCTCTGTTATATAAGGTCATATACCAGGTATCTCATTCCTCTAAGAAGAAAATACATAAGAAAGATGTAAACTGAATCTGTAGTCTGGAGTCAAGTTCATACATGCCCAACCTACATCAACTGAAACACCCCCAAACTATAAGTGGTTGAATGAGAAATAAATTTAAATTATTTTTAAAGAATTTTTAAAAGATTTTATTTATTTATTTTTGAGAGAGAAAGAGAGAGTGCATAAGCAGGAAGGGCGGGGCAGAGAGAGAAGCAGAGTCGAAGGCAGCCTCTTAACAAACTGAGCCCCCCAGGCGCCCTTTAAATTATTTTTAAATGTCAACGCAATCTTGGACAGTTTGTAACACAACTTTAGCTATTAGTTACAGCTGCTATTTACATATTGTACGAAATTAATCTTGAATATTCATATAATTTCTCTATACGAGTTTAGGGAATAAATATAGAGAATATAAAGAACAAGGCTATGTTCAAAGAGATAATGTGTATGAAATACTAAGTTATTTTGCAAGTTATAATCAAATGTAAGCTCTTTCCCTCTTGTGAATGAACTAGGGTAGAAATATCTCTGAATAATTATCAAATTACTAAAGGCTCTCCCAAATTCTGTCAATATCCAGCTGTTTGACCCACACAAGTATCATTATACTTTTAATTCTTGTTTTCTTTGTCATTTAACATTTTTTCCCATTAGAATACTTTTCTAAGCATTGAAGTGAAGAGTGGCAAAAATAGGGACAAGGAGAATTTAATAAAACATGGTATCTTCCAAACTATCTGCAATCCAGGTGAGGAAAAAAAAAACAAACAAGAAAATGTATCAAAGAACATTGGTTATTATCCAATGAAAATACCAATCTTTGCCAGAAAATGAACCTAATCATTAATAATGCTGCACTAAAACAGATTCAGAAGATAGATGTTGGTTCCATTCTCTGGGGACGTGGGACAGATGTGAATGGCTCTTTTATAGCAACCCTGTGGTTGTTGCATGATAACCCTGTGTCTGTTTTTTCTGTTTTTTTGTTGTTGTTGTCATTGTTTATAAAAATTTATTGAAATTGAAAATTTGATCTATCCCATGAACATCCATTCAGGTGCCTTTCAACTGGTAATCTGCTCTCATAACTGGATTGCTGCTCTCATAAACGCCCTCTAAATCTTTAGGTTGACAAGTCTGCCTTGGCTTAAAACTTGCTCCAGGCCTTGTAAGCTGTCCCAACTCTTCACACCTTTATATGAAAAGGTCTTCAAACTCAGCACCCAAGCAAGCCATCCAAGATAGTGGCCTGTAAGCCCAAAGATAGTAAGTCCACCCCTTCAACTTCCAGCTAATTATGTTTAGTGCATGTTTGCCCATGGTTAAGGTGTGAAACTTGAGCTTTAGGACCTTGGCAGCCACTTCCACCCCTTTGGCACAGAACTGTCCATCAGAAGCCATCAAAAGCCACATTGCATTCACACACAACACCATTCCTAGGGAAAAGATTAGGATTTTTAAGATAGCATTTTGTTCTAAAGTCTGTCTAAGCATGTCGTTTTTCTATCATCTATACTGGGTCATTTACACCACCCATAATTTCATGACTATAAAGGGTGCACTTCATAAGTTAGAAAAAGCATATTGCACAAAGGCTGGGAACCACTGACATAAATAATGGTGCACTACTGAATGCAGCCATTGAGAGAACCACGTGGACTACCCCAACCACCGTCCTTCCTGAGCAAGGGGCCAAAGGAGGCCCTGGCTGAGGTCATTAACAAAAGCCCACTCAAATGACTCAGCATGCGCAGACCCTGAGTGCCTATTAACCATTTAGTACTCTCAGCTCCAAATGGATCTCTCAGTGCCCTGTTTTCAGGTAATGGAGCTAGGTGCTACAAATTCTCTTCTTTGTCAGCTCACATGAAGTTGACTTGTGTCGGTAGAAGGCAATGGAGAGACATTGCAGCAGAAAGGGCTCATCTTCCTGGTTTCATGGTGTTTTCAGGGTGTTTGGTCGCTGTGGCTTGGTTGCCTGCTGTATGCATCCAGGAAGTCCTGTGTATTCAGCCTCCAGCAAGTTTTGTGGCCAGTCCCAGTCAAAGCTTCCAGCCCTTTGTTCTGTGCCTCCTAACAGTCTGGCAGAGAATTCTTCCTGCCTGCCAGTGACAGTCTGAGATCCATCCTCACCAAGTTCAGCCTGTGGACTGTGCAGCTGCTCTGTCCCAGGCTAATCCCCTGAGCATGTCTGCCATGAATCTGTGTGTATCCACACTGTCTTCAATGACATCTAAATGCCATCTGCAGAGAGTAGACCTTTCTCAGTGATTACTACTTTGGGTACTCTCCTTTCAGTCTAAGGTATTCTTATAACTTTCCTTATCTTAGCAGCCTTTCCTCTTAGTAGGCTTTCCCTTACAAATAGATAATAATTGTTTACATCAAACTTCTCTGGTTTTTGTCTCCTGACTCAATTCTCACTGATAACCTTGCCACCCTGGGTTGTCATTTGTAGTCCTTTTAAGGGCTATGAGAAATCAACTCATTTGGAAATATGAGTGGAATTATTCACCTTAGTGAGAACTTTATAGTAACAGTGCTTGATGTTATAATTTGTAATTTATGATTTAACAAATAACAAAAGCTTAAGAAATGTATAATATGTACCTGAGTATATATTTTTTACATTAATAAAATTGAGATTGAAAAACAGTTCGATAACACCAAGGGTGAAACCTCAGGTACACTTTGGACTTTGTGTGATTATGATGCATCACTGCAGGTTCATCCTTGGTAACAAATGAACCATTCTACTGAATGATGCTGATAATGGGAGAGGCATGCACATGTGCATAGAGGGATAATACAGGATAGTTCTGTACTTTCTTCTTAATTTTGTTGTTAATCTAAAATTGCTCTAAAAAATAATATCTGAAAAATATTCTGAGAAAATAATTGGCTTTTAAAGGAATGAGAGATATGTTTTTTTAAGATGGTGAGATAGCATTATAACAAAATTAAGTGGCTAATATGCCTGGTGCTTACAAACATATGTTTTTGTTTCTAAACAAGATGCAAAATAACATTTGCTTGACTCAAAATCAAAAAATGGGCAATTCTTGTTACTCTCTGAAGATACTGACAAGCTGAAATACAGAGAATTATATCTCATTAATCTTAGCGATAAATAATATAATATTCTGATGAATAAACAATTTATTTTGACTGATAGTTATATAGCTAAATCTGAATATTCCCCATATAGTTTTTCTATAGAAACACTTCAACAATTGTGTTTATATAGTTGTTCACGTATTGCTGTTTTTCTTTGTAAGATTAATTCTTTTAAGTCACGAAATATAAATGTTCTCAAGAAACTTACTCTTTGGAGAAGAAAGGTGAGCATTTTAACCACACTGATGAATTATAATGGCTTCTCTGGGAGATTGTTATCCATGAAGAATGAATGAAGACATCCAACAAACACTATGAGAAAGCAAATTTTATTAGAAGTCAAATAAAAGCTCATACTCATTTGAATTTTGTAGTAGCAAATAAACTCTTTCTTACTTTATAGAATCTTTTAAATTATCATATAATGTTACACACTGGACACATTATAAAAGTATCATAGTAGGAGTAAGTGAAGAGGACAAACTGACAAAGATAACAATTCCAGGGTTCTAAAAATTGATCAAAGGTTAATAATAATTTGTGAAATATCTATTATTAAAAAACTCCTAGAGATTCAAGTAAGAAGAAAGCACATCTGTAGTTTTCTTGTTCAGCACTGTTCTCATGCCTCCCTGCCTGCCCACTGTAGCTCAGTGATCCAGCGCTTATAGTTCTACAATCTGGAGAAGCTGCAAAAAGCAACAGTGTTGGTGCCGCAGGGAGACTCTATTAGTTGTGGAGAAGGGAGTGAAATAGCCCATTGACTTTTCAGCTCAGAGTGATGATTTTACTTGTTAATGAATGAGGAAATCCCATATATTTACTAGTCAGAGGCTGTGGTCCTTGTATCAAGCACTGTGACCTCCATAAATACAAGCGGAAGATACTGTAAGGGAAAGTATGACCAAAGAGTTGACATGAGTTCTCTAAACACTCTTGGCTGATGGAAAAAAATATATATATGTGCACAGGGAGAGGAGACCAAGATGAATCCAGTAGAAAGTAAAAGCAGAAGGAGGCTTGAGAACTGCTAGAGAAGTTATGAGCACTCCACTCCCCCACTCACACACACACACACACACACACACATGCACGCACATCACATGGCAGAGGGTGGAAGCCCTACTGACTTGCTGTATTTGAATATAGTCTTTTGAAAAAATGTGTTTGACATCTAAGCTACAAAGTCACCAGGGCAATCCTTAGGAATGTTGGCTAAAAAATAAAAATAAACAATTAGAATTTGGGAAAACTGGGCAGACATATCAGCAGGCAGACTTAGAAGATCCTGCAGTAAAGTTTATGCAAGTTTCAAAAATAATAAATCAAAGAAAAATGAAATAGAATGCATGATTACTAATATATATTATCAAAAATTCTACCTAAAAAATTAAAAAAAAAAATGAAAAGGAACTGGAAGGGGTGCCTGGGTGGCTCAGTCAGTTAAGTGTCTGACTCCTGGTTTTGGCTAGAGTCATGATCTCGTGGTTGTGGGATTGAGCCCCTGTTCGGCCCATAGTCAGTGAAATCTGCTTCAGATTCTTTCTCCCTTCCCCTCTGCCCCTCCCT
Organism: Phoca vitulina; assembly: GCF_004348235.1. Taxonomy (NCBI): domain Eukaryota; kingdom Metazoa; phylum Chordata; class Mammalia; order Carnivora; family Phocidae; genus Phoca; species Phoca vitulina. The sequence goes on from NW_022589762.1 coordinate 10,237,982, forward strand.
GCTTGCATGTGTTCACTCTCTCTCTCTCTAAAATAAATAAAATCTTAAAAAAAAAAAAAAAAAGAATGAAAAGGAACTGGAAAATGTCTTCCATACTAAGGGAAAATAAGGTCTATAGAAACTTTTATGGGGATAAGACGTTAGGTTTATTTTAAAAAAGTATTTTAAAGTAATATTTAAAAATCTATGTAAATTATAAAGAAAACTATGTTCAAATAATTAAATGAAAATATTATGGCAGTAATAGATCAATTAGGAATTATGAACAGAGAAATAAAACTATGCAAATAGAGCACAGAAATTCTGAGTTTATAAATAATAGGTATCCAATTTTGGTGAGCATGTGAAGAAAAGGAAATCCTTTAAATGAAATGTAAATTCGTATTGCCAAATGGAAAATAGTATGGTGGTTTTTAAGAAATTAAAAATAAAACTACCATATGAATCAGTAATGCCACTCTTACGTATATATTTAAAAGAACTGAAATCATTATCTCAAAGCTATATCTGCATGTCCATTCTCATTGCAACATTATTCACAATAGCCAATATATGGAAGGAACCTAAGTATCTGCAACAGATAAATAGTTAAAGAATGTATGATACACACACACATACACAAGCACACACACATACATTTATACATACTGAAATATTTTTCAGCCATGAGAAAGAAGAAAATCTTGCCATTTGTGACAAATGGATGGACCTTGAAGACATTATGTTAAGTGACAAAAGTCAGACAGAGATAGACAAATACTGTGTGGTCTCACTTACATGTAGAATCTAAAAAATTGAACTTGTAAAAGTAAAGAGTAGAATGTTGTTTACCAGAGGCTGAGAGGTGGGGGAATTGGGGAGGTTTAAGAATACAAAGTAACAACTAGTAGATAATAAGTTCTGGAACTCTAATGTACAACATAATGATTATAGTCAGCATTACTGTATTAGAAACTTCAAAGTTGCTAAGACTAAATCTTAGCTGTTCTTAACACCCACAAAAATGATAAATATAGGACATGAGAAAAGTGTTACTTAACATTACCTTAGTAATCATACTCTAATACATAAGTGTATCAAATGAACACATTGTATGCCTTAAATTTATACAATGTTATATGTCAATTATATCTCAATAAAGATAAACAAAAGATATATTTGTAATACCTACAGCTCCTACTAAGGAAATAAGAATATAGCTAAGACAAAAATAGAGTAATTAAAATGGAACACTAAAATAACACGTTTAATATAAAAGTTGTCAGGTAACATAGAAGAAGAAATCAAGACTCAGACATAGAATAAATAGAAAAATGGCAGACCCAAACCCAACTATCCTATTAATGATGTTCGTGTGAATTAAATAAATATTTCAATCAAAAGATAGAAATTGCCACCTCGAATGAAAAAGTAAGATCCATCTATATGCTTTCTGTAACAGACACACGTTAGACTCAAAGGCACAAGTAGGTGTAAGTAAAGGATAACAAAAGAGCCACCCTACAAAGAGTCACCCTGTAAGTGAGCAGAAATGGCTATTCTAATATCAAAATAGCTGTTAAAACAAGAAATATTAGTAGAAATTAAAAGAAACATTTCAGCATGTTAAGGCTGTCAATATAAGAGGAAGATAAAACAATTACAACCATATAATATTCATTTTACAACAGAACCCGCAAACACATCCAATAGAAACTGACAGATTTGGAAGGATAAATAAACAATTCAATGAGCACAGTTGGAGATTTAGAGCTCTTCCATCAGTAGTGAGAGAACAGCTAGTCACAAAATCAGAGGCCTATGGAAGACCGTCCAAACAGTAGAAACCAGCTTGACATAACTGACATATACAGAAGGAGGTCTAGGCCATAATTAGGGATCAGATATTTGAAGGATGGAGATATTCAAAGTATATTCTCTGAAGACATAGGAACAAATTAGAAGCAGCAATGGAAAGAAATGTGGGAAATTTCAAAACATGTGGAAAAGTGATACACTTCTGAAAAATGTATAGTTCAAAGATGAATTCTGTGAAAATACCTTGTACTGAATGATACTAAACCGAGAATATGTCAAAACTTTTAGGGTGGAACTAAAGTAGTGTTTAGAGACAATTTGCAGCTTTGTCACTTCTACTCAAAAGGAAGAATGTTATAAAATGCATGATCTGAGTAGTTTCCTTCTCAAGAAGCTATACGGAGAAGAGCCAATCAAAGTTAGAGAGGAAAGAAATGGTAAACATATATTTAGCAGAAAGCTGATTCTGAAATATGTATAGTAGAATAACTAACAGTAGCCCCAAATAGATCAATACCCAAATATCCAAGAGCATCAGCAGTAGTATGGATGAATACATTATAGTAGAATCAGACAATGAGTTTGGACAATTGGAAACCTCATGCAACTATATAGATGAATTGCACAAGTTTAGCTTCCCCTGAAAGAGCCAAGAAAGAAAGAATACATACTGTATGATTCCATTTATGTAAAGTATTTTTTAAATGCAGGTAAAAACATGAAAGGGGCATTTTGTAGTGCTGGTAAAATCCATTTTCTCATTCTGTGAGATGGTGACACTTGAAAATTCAGCCACCTGTTCGCATGTCTAGCACTGCACCCACCTGCATGTACATTATACCACAATAAAATTACCATAAGAGAGTATTTTGAAAATATGCAAACATATTTAAAACTAGACATAAAATTGAAAAAAATCCTACCAAACACGACTTGTGAAAACCAAAGCAAAAAGAAATAAAAATATCAGAAGTGTGTTACAACTTCTAATACAATTTTATCTGTCATTCAGAAAACTTTTCACACTCAGTTACAGAATATTTAGATGTTTATGAGTAAGGACAAATGTGATGCCAATTGAACACCAAAATGAAACCCTTGAGGGTGGAAAAAAGGGGCTAATAAAATCTGTGTTATATGCATTTTGATGGGAATACTAAAAAAAAGGAAATTACATGTCAGTGGCAATCATAAATAGATTCTGACAATATGTAAAAATAAAGGACTATGACATAAGTAGATTTATTGAAGCAATACCATGTTGGATTTACATCTGAAATCCCATAGTCATAATCCATCACATTAGCAGAGTAAAGAAGATCAAATGATGTGATTTCTTTGATGCAGAAGGCAACTGATAAAATTAATATTTATCCTTATTTTAAAAAATATCTTTAGAAAGATGGAAATAAGTAGGAAACATCCATGCAAAGATCTAGAATAGATATAACTCTGGAAAGAACTATATAAACTCAATGTTTAAAAAAAGGACCGTTTTTAAAGTATGAATTGACATAAAAGTACATAAGGAGATTAATGAGACAGAAGTGCAAAATTTATATTCACGCATATATGGAATGTAGATTTCAACAAAGATATAAAATTATTCAGTGGAGAAAGTATAGTCTTTTCAACAAATATTGTGGAAAAAATAGAGTATCAAATATTATTAATAAATATATATTTTATACTATGTACAGAAATGCTAAAAATTGATCATATGTAAGTGTAAATGATAAGATTTCAAGAAGATTATTAGAAAAAATGCATGACCTAAAGTTGGGCAGACCTTTCTTAGGTAGAACACCAGAAACATGATCCATGAAAGAACAAATTGACAAAGTGTAGTTCATCAGGATAATTTCTACTCTTTGAAGGGAAAAGAAAGATAAATCATAGATTTCAGAGAAAATATTTACAAATCATACATCTCATAAAAAACTTGCTGCCAGGATACATAAATAATTCTCAAAGTACAGTAACAAAAATTAAAAATATAACCAAAATATTTCAGTAGTTAACTTCATCAAAAAACATATATGGATGACAAATGAGTATAGGAAAAAATGCTCAACACTATTAGTCTTAGGAACATTCAAATTAAAACCACTACAAATCAGACCTCCTGTTGTCTATAGATTGTGAATGTTCACTGCTTCTGTCTTATATGAATATGATATTTTAAACTCTAGTCTCAGAAGTTTTCCAATATGGGACTAAAAATGCAAGTCACAGTGTCAAAATGTATTTGCATCTCATAAACTCAGAAAAGAGCACATATCTAAAATATGACAAGGACTTTTAAGAAGGGAAAAGAAGACACCATCTAGGATAATTGGGCAAAAGACACACTCGAGAACTTCTCATTCCCACAAGAGAATATCCTAATGATTCACAGCCCATAAAAATGGTACTGTTATATAACCACCAGAACTTATTGTATTAATTTTTCTGAGACTACTGAACTTTGGATCAAGGTACTATTTGGTAAAATGTGTATTTACACAATACATTAGAAAAACGTTGGAATAATTTAATAAATTGAAAGCACACATAATTATGACCATGTAATTTTGTTCTAATCCTTAGAGAAAAATGTATTATAATTAAACATAAATACAATTATAATGTTATATTTTACATTTGTATTTTATGATGATAAATGTAATGTTTACATGCTTAAATGTATTATATACTATATAATTATGCATCATTTATAAATTATTTTACATACAATATGTAAAAAAGACAGGGAAAGGCTTTCCATAAAATAATTGTTCATAATACCCAGATACTAAAAGGAACAAAATTTCTGAGAATAGATTTTAAAATGTCATATTCATATAAGACAAAAGCAGTGAACATTCACAAATTATAGACAAACTGATAATATAGATGGTTTATAAATATCTTGTGAGAGTGAAAAGAGACACATATAAAAATGCATACTGCATGATTCCATTGATATAAAGTCTAAAAATAAGCAAAGATATTTCATAATATGAAAATTAGCAGGGCTAATAAAGGCTCTAAACTTCTATTTCAGGATCTGATTTGTCATTATGTGGTTCTAGCTACTTTGTGATCAATTTCACAATTATATACTTAAGTTTCTTTGATGTGTGGTAAAATTAAATAGTAAAGTTTATTTCAGGCAAAAGAGCATATATAGCACTGTTTTCTATGAAAAGCTAGACTGGAAATTATCAAATGTACATTGACAGTATAAAATATAAATAAAATATTTAGAGTCAAACTATGGAACATTAGCAGACTTAAATAAACTACAAATACAAATACAAACACAAGTACAAAACTATGGGTGAACTCTACAAATTTAATATTATAATATTAACTGATAAACTCTTAATAAAATGGAAACATCTGAAATTTTACCAATTCCTCTTTATCATCTATGGAGAGCAAGTTAGAGTTCTTAGAAGCACAGGGGAATGAATGTAAGTTTTGAAAATTTCACTTAACTGAAAAAATTGGGAGATAGCAGAGAAAGTAATTTTAAAACAATTAAATGATACATGAACATCAAAAGATAAAATATATATATTTTTAAGATTTTATTGATTCATCTGACAGAGAGAAAGACAGTAAGAGAGTGAACACAAGCAGGGGGAGTGGGAGGGGGAGAAGCAGGCTTCCCGCCGAGCAGGGAGCCCGATGCCGGGCTTGATCCCAGGACCCTGGGATCATGACCTGAGCTGAAGGCAGATGCTTAACAACTGAGCCACCCAGGCACCCCCAAAAGATAAAATATTAAATTACATAATACATCAATAGAATTCTTTTCCTTTTTTTTTTTTTTACATTGTTGGAATTGATTTGCCAATATTTTTGAGGATATTTGCATGTATATTTCTTTTGGTCTGTAGTTCTGTTTATTTTTTTGTTTTTTGTAAAATTGGGTGACAATTTAAATTTTATTTTTATGTATTTATTCATAATGATGTATAATTGGCATACAATATTATATTAGTTTTAGGTGTAGACATAATGATTCAACACTTATACACATTATGCTATGATCATCACGATAAAACTCATTACCATCAGTGTAGGAGGGTTCCCCTTTCTTTGGATCCTCGCCAACATCTGTCCTTTCCTGACTTGTTAATTTTAGCCATTCTGATTGGTGTGCGGTGATATCTCATTGAGGTTTTGATTTGGATTTCCCTGATGCCGAGCGATGTTGAGCACTTTTTCATGTGTCTGTTGGCCATTTGGATGTCTTCTTTGGAAAAATGTCTGTTCATGTCTTCCGCCCATTTCTTGATTGGGTTATTTGTTCTTTGGGTGTTGAGTTTGATAAGTTCTTTTTTTTTTTAGATTTTATTTATTTATTTGACAGAGAGAGAGACAGCGAGAGAGGGAACACAAGCAGGGGAGTGGGAGAGGGAGAAGCAGGCTTTCTGCTGAGCAGGGAGCCCGAAGCGGGGCTTGATCCCAGGACCCTGGGATCATGACCTGAGCCGAAGGCAGATGCCTAACAACTGAGCCACCCAGGTGCCCCGAGTTTGATAAGTTATTTATAGATTTTGGATACTAGCCCTTTATCTGATATGTCATTTGCAAATATCTTCTCCCATTCTGTTGGTTGTCTTTTGGTTTTGTTGACTGTTTCCTTTGCTGTGCAAAAGCTTTTTCTCTTGATGAAGTCCCAATAGTTCATTTTTGCCCTTGCTTCCCTTACCTTTGGCGATGTTTCTAGGAAGAAGTTGCTGTGGCTGAGGTCGAAGAGGTTGCTGCCTGTGTTCTCCTTTAGGATTTTGATGGACTCCTGTCTCACATTTAGGTCTTTCAACCATTTTGAGTCTACTTTTGTGTGTGGTGTAAGGAAATGGTCCAGTTTCATTCTTCTGCATGTGGCTGTCCAATTTTTCCAACACCATTTGTTGAAGAGACTTTTTTCAATTGGACATTAATAAAATAAAATAAAATAAAAAAACTCATTACCATCTATCACCATACAAAATTAATAAAATTGTATTGACTATATTCTCTATATTGTAATTTACATCCCTGTGACTTATTTATTTTATAACTGAAATTTTGTACCACTTACTTCCTTTCACTTATTTCAGGCTCCCTTGTCCCTGCCCCCTTATGGCAATCACAACTTTGGTTTCTTTATATGAGACTATTTCTGTTTTGTTTGTTTTTAGACTCCACATTATCACTTAAATCATAGGGTATCTGCCTTTCTCTAATTTCACTTAGCATTAAAACCTCTAGGTCCATCAATATTGTCAAAAATGACAAAAAAAATTATTCTTTTTTATTTCTGAGTAATACTCCATTGTGTATATGTATGTATATGTAATATATATATTATTTATTCTTTATATGTTCATCTATAGTTGGGCACATGGGTTGCTTCCATATCCAGGCTATTGTAAGTAATGCTGCAGTAAATATAGGGTGGTTACATCTCCTCAAGTGAATGTTTTCATTTTTTTCAAATAGACAGCCTGAATGGATTTTCTGGATATTATGTTATTTCCATTTTTAACTTTTTTGAGGAACCTCCATACTCATATGCATTGTGACTACACCAATTTACATTCCCAGAAACAGTGCACACGGTTCACTTTTCTCCACATCCTCGCCAATATTTGTTATTTCTTGTCTTTTTGATTCTGACAGGTGGGAGATGATAGATACCTCATTGTGGTTTTGATTTTCATTCTCCTGATGATTAATGATGTTGAACATCTTCTCATGTGTCGGTTGGCCATTTGTATGTCATCTTTCAAGGAATATCTATTCAAGTCCTTGGTCCATTTTTTAATCACTTGTTTCTGTTCTTTTGGTGTTGAAATGTAGGAGTTCTTTATGTATTTTGGATACTAACCACTGGTTGGATATATCATTTCCAAATATCGTCTCCCATTCAGTAGGCTGCCTTTTTGTTTTGTTGATGGTTTCCTTGGCTCAGCAAAAGCTTTGTGGTTTGAGGGGGAAGGAGCAAGATGGTGGAGGAGTAGGAGACCTAAATTTTGTCTGGTCCCAGGAATTCAGCTAGATAGGGATCAAACCATTCTGAACACCTACGAACACAACAGGAGATCAAAGAAAAGAATAGCAGCAACTCTCTGAACAGAAAAGTGACCACTTTCTGGAAAGTAGGACATGCGGAGAAGTGAATCCGAGGTGATATTAGGGAGGATAGACAGCAGGGGAGGGGGCCTCCATTGGCCACTACTGGCAAGTGATAGAGCAGCAGAGCACAAAATCGGAACTTTTAGAAGTCAGCTCTGCTGAGGGACGTCGCTCCAGTGGCTAAGCAAGGGGGTGGAACCCTCGCTGGGACAGTGTGGTTTCAGGACCCTTGGGGTCACAGAAAGACTGGGGGTGCCTGAATGTGGCAGAGCTCCCAGGTATCCAAACAGGGAAGCTGGCTGCAGAGACAGAGCCGAGGAGTGGGCTCTCAGCTCAGGGTTGCCATAAACTGTGATCTGAGACACAGTAGGGCCACTGCTCTTCCAGCAGGGACCCAACAAGCAGCAGATCCAAGGAGACTTCCCTTCCTCCCCCGGGAGGAGTGGCGCGGGAGCACATTGCAGGAATCTGCAGGGTTTGGAGACCCCAAACAGGGTCGTGTGCCAGAGATAGAAATGCTCAGTGACAAGCCGAGTGAGCACGGAGTGCGGCCGGAGACCGGGGAGACGGGAGTGATTGACTGCTTTTCTCTGGAGGCTCACTGAGGAGTGGGGTCCTGAGTTCTCGGCTCCTCCAGGGCAGAGATTGGGAGGCCGCCATTTTCACTCTCATCCTCCAAAGCTGTACAGAAAGCTTGCAGGGAACAAAAGCTCCCGAGAGCAAAACCAAGCAGATTACTTAGCCCGGACTGGCAAGGGCGGGGCAATTCCACCTCCAGCAAAGACATCTGAGAACCACTGCAACAAGCCCCTCCCCCAGAAGATCAGCAAGAACAGCCAGCCAAGACCAAGTTTACCGATCAATGAGAATGGCAGAACTGCAGTGCTAGGGGAATACAGCACATAGAATTCATGGCTTTTTTCCCATGATTCTTTAGTCTTTCAAAGTTAATTTTTTTTTAACTTTCTTTACTTTTTTTTGAATTTTTCTTTTTCCCTCTTTCAACCAACATCTTATCAATCCCTTTTTTAAAAAATCTTTTTTATTTTTCATTTTTAGAGCCATATTCTATCCCTTCATGGCAGTTAACCTTATTTTTGGTGCATATATAAAAGTTTTTCTCTCTTTAAAATTTTGGGATACAGTTTCCTCTAACAGACCAAAGTATACCTTAAATCTCTAGTGTATGGCTTTGATCTAGTCTCCTGTCTGATCACATTCTCTCCCTTTTTTTTTTAAAATCCTCTTCTTCCTTTTTTCAAACAAGTTCTTATGAATTACTTTTATAAAATCTCTTATAATTTTCATCTTTACAGTCATAGTCCATTGCTTCATCGTATTTACCCTTATTGTTGTGCATATATAAGTTTTTCTTTATTGCAATCTACACATTCAATGCAATCCCTATCAAAATACCATCAACTTTTTTCAAAGAAATGGAACAAATAATCCTGAAATTTGTATGGAACCAGAAAAGACCCTGAATAGCCAGAGGAATGTTGAAAAAGAAAAGGAAAGCCGGTGGCATCACAATCCCGGACTTCAAGCTCTATTACAAAGCTGTCCTCATCCAGACAATATTGTACTCGCACAAAAACAGACACATAGATCAATGGAACAGAATCGAGAGCCCAGAAATAAACCCTCAACTCTATGGTCAACTAATCTTTGACAAAGCAGGAAAGAATGTCCAGTGGAAAAAAGACAGTCTCTTCAACAAATGGTGTTGGGAAAATTGGACAGCCACAGGCAGAAGAATGAAACTGGACCATTTCCTTACACCACACACAAAAATAGACTCAAAATGGTTGAATGACCTAAATGTGAGACAGGAGTCCATCAAAATCCTAAAGGAGAACACAGGCAGCAACCTCTTCGCCCTCAGCCGCAGCAACTTCTTCCTAGAAACATCACCAAAGGCAAGGGAAGCAAGGGCAAAAATGAACTATTGGGACTTCACCAAGAGAAAAAGCTTTTGCACAGCAAAGGAAACAGTCAACAAAACCAAAAGACAACTGACAGAATGGGAGAAGATATTTGCAAATGACATATCAGATAAAGGGCTAGTATCCAAAATCTATAAAGAACTTATCAAACTCAACACCCAAAGAACAAATGATCCAATCAAGAAATGGGCATTAGACATGAGCAGACATTTGTGCAAAGAAGACATCCAAATGGCCAACAGACACAGGAAAAAGTGTTCAACATTGCTCGGCATCAGTGAAATCCAAATCAAAACCTCAATGAGTTACCACCTCACACAGTCAGAATGGCTAAAATTACCAAGTCAGGAAATGACAGATGTTGGTGCAGATGCAGAGAAAGGGGAACCCTACTACACTGTTGGTGGCAATGCAAGCTGGTGCAGCCACTCTGGAAAACAGTATGGAGGTTCCTCAAAAAGTTGAAAATAGAGCTACCATACAACCCAGCAATTGCACTACTGGGTATTTACATCAAAGATACAAATGGAGGAATCCGAAGGGGTATGTGCACCCTGTTGTTTACAGCAGCAATATCCACAATAGCCAAACTATGGAAAGACCCAAGATGTCCATTGACAGATGAATGGGTAAAGAAGGCGTTGTGTGTGTGTGTGTATACACACACACACACACACACACACACACACACACACAATGGAGTATTATGCAGCCATCAAAAGGAATGAAATCTTGCCATTTGCAATGATGTGGATGGAACTGGAGGGTATTATGCTGAGCGAAATAAGTCAATCAGAGAAAGACCTGTATCATACGACCTCACTGATATGAGGAACTCTTAATCTCAGGAAACAAACAGAGGCTTGCTGGAGTGGTGGGGGGGTGGGAGGGATGGGGTGGCTGGGTGATAGACATTGGGGAGGGTATGTGCTATGGTGAGCGCTGTGAATTGTGTAAGACTGTTGAATCACAGACCTGTACCTCTGAAACAAATAATACATTATATGTTTAAAAAAAATTTAAAAGAAGAAGAAGATAGCAAGAAGGGAAAAATGAAGGGGGGGCAAGTCGGAAGGGGAGATGAACCATGAGAGACTATGGAGTCTGAGAAACAAACTGAGGGTTCTAGAGGGGAGGGGGGTGGGGGGACGGGTTAGCCTGGTGATGGGTATTAAAGAGGGCATGTACTGCATGGTGCACTGGGTGTTATACACAAACAATGAATCATGGAACACTACATCAAAAACTAATGATGGAATGTATGGTGATTAACAACATAAAAAAAAAAGCTGCGGTTTGATGTATTATTTATTTTTCATTTTATTGCCCTTCCTTAAGGAGACAGACCCAAAGAATAAAGTTAAGACCTATCTCCAGGTCTTGTTGCCTATGTTTTCTTTTAGGAGTTTTATGGCTTCTGATCTTATATAGGTCTTTAATTCATTTTAGGGTTTTGCATGTGTGTGTGTGTGCGTGTGTGTGTGTTTGTATGGTGTAAAAAGTTTTGTTTTTATTCTTTATCACATAATTTTCCAAATTTTTAAACAGAATTTACTGAAAACTCTCTGTTCCCCATTGTCCAATCTTGCCTTCCTTGTCATATATTAGTTGACCATATAAACAGGTTTATTTTTGGGCTTTGTATTCCATTCCTTTGATCCATGTGTCTATTGTTGTGCCATACTGCTTTGACTGCTGCAGCTTTGTGATACAGTTTGATATTTAAGAGCATGTTACATACAGTTTTGTTTTTCTTTCAAAAGATTGCTTTGGTTTTAAAGTGTTGGTTGTCTGATATATATTGCTATTCCTACTTTCTTTTGATGTCTGTTTACATGATAATGTTTCTCAACTCCCTCACCATCAATCTGCCGGTGTTTTTAGGTCTAAAATGATTCTCTTATAGGCAACATATAGTCCTTTTTCTTTAAAATTCATTTTGACACTGTATGTGTTTTAATTGGAGAGTCATGTCCATTGAAATTTAATGTAATTATTGATAGATATGATTTATTACCATTTTATAACTTTTTTTGTCATTATTTCTGGAGATTTTCTCTGATCCTTTCTTGTCTTTGTCACCTTTCATCTTTCTTTCCCATTGAAAGAGTCCCATTTAATATTTCTTGCAGGGCTGGTTTAGTGGTCAAAACTTTTAGGTTTTGTTTGTCTGAAAAACCTTTTATCTCTCCTTCTATTCTGAATGATAACCTGGCTGGATAGAGTATTCTTGGCTGTAAATTTTTCTTATTCATTACTTTGAATATATCATGCCACTTTCTTCTGCCTTGCCAAGTTTCTGCTGAGATATCTGCTGCTTGCCTTATGGGTTTTCCATTGTAAGTTAAGGACTCCTTTTGTCTGTGTTTAAGACTTTTTCTTTATCACCATATTTTGCAAAATTAATTATAATATGTCTTGGTGGTATTGGCCTGCTTTTGTTGATTTTGATGGGAGTTCTCTGTGCCTCCTGGTTGGATCTGGACTGTAAAAAGAGACAAAGAAGGGCATTATATAATCATAAAGGGGACAATCCAACAAGAAGATCTAACAGTTGTAAATATTTATGTCTCCAACCTGGGAGTTCCCAAACATATAAATAAATTAATAACAAGCATAAAGAAGCTCATTGATAATAACACAATGATAGTAGGGGTCTTTAGCACCCCACTTACATCAATGGCCAGATCATCAAACAGCAAATAAACATGGAAACAATGGCTTTGAATGACACACTGGATCAGATGGACTTAACAGATACATTCAGAACATTCCATCCTAAAATAGTAGAATACACTTTTTTTCAAGTGCACATGGAACATTCTTCAGAATAGATCACATATTAGGTCACAAAATAGGCTTCAACAAATACAAAAAGATTGAAGTCATACCATGCTGCTTTTTGACCACAATGCTATGAAACTAGAAGTCAACCATAACAATATTTTGGAAAAAAACACAAATACATGGAGGCTAAACAACGTACTAATAAAGAATAAATGGGTCAACGAGGAAGTCAAAGAAGAAATTAAAAAATACATGGAAGCAAATGAAAATGAAAACATGACAGTCCAAAACCTTTGAGATGCAGCAAAAGCACTCCTAAGAGGGAAGTATAGAGCAATATAGGTGTACCTCAAGAACCAAGAAAAATCTCAAATAAACAGACTGACTGATGAATGGATAAAGAAGGGGTATTATATAAATACATTGGAATATTATTCAGCCACAAAAAAAATGAAATCTTGCCATTTGCAACAACATGCTTGGAGATAGAGAGTGTTATGCTAAGTGAGATAAGTCAGTAGGAGAAAGACAAATACAATATGATTTCACTCATATGTGGAATTTAAGAAACAAAACAAACAAACAAAAGGAAAAGAGAGAGGGAGGCAAAGCAAGAAACAAACTCTTAACTATATAGAACAAACTGATGGTTACCAGGGGGAATGTGGATGGGTAAATGAGTGAAATAGGTGATGGGGGTTAAGGACTGCACTTGCTGTGATGAGCACTGAATGTTATATGGAAATGTTGAATCAGTACATTGTACACCTGTGACTAATATTACACTGTATGTTAACTAACTGTAATTTAAACTAATATTTAGAAAAATATAAAGATTGCTTTGGATATTCAGTCTTTTGTCTGAATATCCATTCAGTCTTCAGTCTCCATACCAACTTTAATTTATTTAATTTAATTTATTCTAGTTCTGCAAAAAATGATATTGATATTTTCAAAGGGATTACATTAAATTAATAGATTATTTTATATAATATGGATGTTTTCACAATATTAATTCTTCCAGTCCATAAGCATGATATATCTTCCCATTTACTGATTTGTGTGTCTTTGAATTTCTTTTATCAATGTCTTCTGGTTTCCAGAGTATAAGACTTACACCTCCTTGGTTATAATGCAATTATAAGTAGTATTGATTTCTTAACTTCTGTTTCTCCTAGTTCTTTACTAGTGTATAGAAATGCAACATATTTCTGCATGCTAATTTTGTATCCTGCAATTTATCTGATTTCATTTATTAGTTCTAATAGTTTTTTTGGTGGAGTCTTTAGGTTTTTCTGTCTAGAAAAAACAGTTTTGCATTTTCCTTATCAATTTGGATGTCTTTTATTTCTTTTTCTTTTCAGATTACTGTGATAGGACCTCCAGTACTGTTTTGAGTAAAAGCTGTAGAAGTGGACATCTTTGTCTGATCATGATCTTAAAAGAAAAAGCTTTTGGCTTTTCACTGTTGAGAATGATGTTTTTGTGGGCTTGTAACATATGGCCTTTATTATGTGAGGTTCATTCCCTCTCTACATACTTTGTTGGGAGTTTTTACCATAAATGGATGTTGAATTTAGTCAAGTGCTTTTTCTTCATCCATTGAGATTACCATATGATTTTGACCTTTCAATTAGTTAATGTGATGTATCAAGTTGATTGATTTGCAAATATTGAACCATTCTTGCATACTTGGAATAAATCCCACTTGATCATGGTGTATGATCCTTTTGTTGTATTGTGGAATTCAGTTTGCTAATATTTTGGGGAAGATTTTTACATGTTCATCAGGGATATTGGCCTATAATATTCTTTGTGTGTGTGTGTGTGTGTTGTGTCCTTGTTTGGTTTTGATCAGGGTAATGCTGTCCACACAGAGTGAACTTAGAAACTTTCTTTTGTCTTCAATTTTGGGATTAATTTGAGAAGAATAGGCATTAAGTCTTTTCTCAATTTTTTTATTTTAAATCAAATTTAGTTAACATATAGTGTATCATTAGTTTCAGGAGTAGAATTCAGTGATTCATCAGTTGCATATAACACCCAGTGCTCATTATATCAAGTGCCCTCCTTAATGCCCATCAACCAACTACCCCATCCCCCCAACCTCCCCTTCAGCAACCTTCAGTTTGTCCCCTATAGTTAAGAGTCTCTTATGGTTTGCCTCCCTCTCTGTTTTTATCTTATTTTATTTTTCCCTCCCTTCCCCTATGTTCATCTCTTTTGTTTCTTTAATTGCACATATGAGTGGAATCATATGGTATTTGTCTTTCTTTGACTGACTTATTTCACTTAGTGTAATACCCTCTAGTTCCATCCATGTCATTGCAAATGGCAAGATTTCATTCTTTTTCATGGCTGAATTATAATCCATTGTGTGTGTGTGTGTGTGTGTGTGTGTGTGTGTGTGTGTGTGTGTATAACCTCTTCTTTATCCATTCATCTGTTGATGGACATCTGGGCTCTCTCCATATATTGGCAATTGTGGACAGTGCTGATATAAACACTGGAGTGCATGGTCCCCTTTGAATCACTATTTTTTTGTGTCCTTTGGATAAATACATAACAGTGCAATTGCTCAGTCATAGGGCAGTTCTATTTTTAACTTTTTGAGGAACCTGCATACTGTTTTCCAGAGCAGCTGCACCAATTTGCATTCCCACCAACAGTGTTAGTGTTCCCCTTTTTAAAAAAATTTTATTTATTTATTTGAGAGAGAAAGAGAGAGCCAGAAAGAGAGCACGAATGGATGGGAGAGGCAGAGGGAGAAGCAGACTCCCCACTCAACAGGGAACCTGATGTGGGGCTTGATCCCAGGACCCTGGGATCATGACCTGGGCTGAAGGCAGACTCTTAACAGACTGAGCCACCCAGGCAGCCCAAGAAGGTTCCCCTTTCTCTGCATTCTCTCCAACATCTGTTGTTTCCTGAGTTGTTCATTTTAGCCATTCTGACTGGTGTGAGGTAGTGTCTCATTGTAGTTTTGATTTGTATTTCCCAGATGTTGAGTGATGTTGTGCATTTTCTCATATGTCTGGTATTAAGTCTTTTTTAAAAGTTTGGTAGAATTCACCTGTGAAGCCATCGGGAGTGTTTTGATTTACTGATTCGATTTTTTTACTATTAATTAATCTGTTTAGATTTTCTGTTTATTCCTGATTCAATCTTGAAAATTTGTATATTTCTAAGAATTGGTCCATTTCTTCTAGATTGTCCAATTTGTTGGCATATAATTGGTCACAGTAAGTATGATCTTCTGTATTTCTGAGCTATGTCTTGTAACTACTCCCATTAATTTCTGAATGGATTTATTTGGGTTCTTTTTTTCCTTACAATTCTGGTTAAGGTTTTATCAATTTTCTATATTTTTTCAAAGAAGCAGCTCTTAGTTTCTTTGATCTTTTGTGTTGTTTTTATAGTCTTGTTTTCAATTATTTCCACTCTCATCTTTATTATTATTTCTTTGTAATTTTTTCCCCTTTTCTAGTCCCTTTAGGTATAAGGGTAAATTGTTTATTTGAGATTTTTCTTGTTTATTGAGGTAAGCCTGTATCTTTAAACACTTTCCTCTTTGAAATGATTTTGCTGTGTCCCATAGATTTTGAAACACTGGGATTTCCTTTTCATTTTTCTCTAGGGATTTTATATTTTCTTGTTGATATCTTCATTGATCCATTGTTTGTTATGTAGCATGCAGTTTAGCCTCCACATGTTTGTTTTTTATTAATTTTTTTTATTCTTGTATTTTATTTCTAGATGCCTATACCATTGTGGTCAGAAAAGATGCATGAGATGATTTCAATCTTTTTAAATTTAATGATATTTGTTCTGTGGCCTTCCATGTAATCTATTCTGGAAAACGTTCCATGTGCATTTAAAAAGAATGTGTATTCCTTTGGCTTTAGATGCAATGTTCCATACATATTTATTAAATTCATTTGGTCCAATGTTTCTTTATTGATACTGTGTCTTGATGATGTATCCATTGACATAAGTGGGATGTTAAAGTCCCCTACTATTATTGCATTACTGTCAATTTATCCATTTTTTAAAAGATTTTATTTATTTGTCAGAGAGAGAGAGAGAGAGCACAAGTAGGGGGAGCAGCAGGCAGAAGGAGAAGCAAGTTCCCTGCTGAGCAAGAAGCCTGACACAGGGCTCCATCCCATGACCCTGGGATCATAACCTGAGCTGAAGGCAGATGCTTAACCAACTGAACCCCCCAGGCATCCCAGAATTTAGCTATTTTTTAAAAGATTTTTTTATTTATAAGGTTAAGCATCTGCCTTGGGCTCAGGTCATGATCTCAAGGTCATGGGATGGAGCCCCACTTCGGGCTCCCTGTTCAGCGGGGAGCCTGCTTCTCTCTCTTCCCACCTCGGCTCATGCTCTCTCTCTCTTGCTATCTCTCTCTCTCTCAAACAAATAAAGAAAATCTTTTTTAAAAAGATTATTTATTTGTTTGAGAGAGAGAGGGAGAGCAGAGTTAGCCAGAGAGAACACAAGAGGGGAGGGGCAGGGGGAAGGAGGAGCAGACTCCTGGCTGAGCAGGGAGCCTGTTGCAGGGCTCCATCCCTGGACCCCAGGATCATCACTGAGCCAAAGGCGGATGATTAACTGACTGAGCCACCCAGGCGCCCCTCAATTTATCCTTTTATGTTAATATTACCTTTATATGTTTAGGTGCTCCTATATTGGGTGCATAGGTATTTACCATTGTTATCTTCTTTTGTTGGATTGAGTGCTTTTCATTATGTGAGGCCCTTTATTGTTTCTTGTTACTGTCTTTGCTTCAAAGTCTATCTTGTCTGATATAAGAATTGCTACCCCAGCTTTTTTTTTTTTTCAATTTCCGTGTGCATTGAACATTTTTTCCCATCTTTTCACTGTCAGACTGTATGTCTTTCAGTCTAAAGTGAATTTCTTATAGGCAGGATATAGATGGATCTTGCTTTTTTTTCTCTTTTCTTTTTTATTTGTTTAGTCACACTGTTAGACAGGGCTGGCCCCTGATACAGCTGACTGAGAGGCCTGGGTAGGAATATTGAGCATGTGCTTTTGGACAGGACAAGTCCCTAGTGTCGTTGGCTGTATGGCTTGGCCACATATGTTGCAGGCATACTGGTGGGCATGGGCAACTGCCACAGGAGTTCCTTTAGAGGGGTTCTAGTCTTAGTGAGGCCACCCACTGGGTGTGGCAGGATGGGAGGCTTTTGAGGAGTTTTGGTCCCAGCTGAGATGGTCCACTGGGTTTGGTGGCCCATAAGCTGCTTCACAGGTGTGCCAGATTCAGCAAAGCCTGCCTGGTGGGTGTGGAGGTGTGGGAGTCACTTTGGCAGTGAGCCATACTGATCAAGGCCTTCTTCCAGGTATGGTGGGGCAGGTGCCTATTTGTGGCTCACTGGCCTCAGTGTAAGTTGCCCTTGGGGTGTGGCAGGGCAAGATTCCCTTTAGGGGCATCTGCCAGAACACACACATTGGGCAGGTGGGTTCGCGGAACACCAAGATGGGGTAAACAGTGCTAGAAAGGTGGATGGAGACTGTCAGACTTGGAACTTAAAGCATAAGGGCAGCTAGGCAAAAGGTGGGTAAGAAAAATGGTGCCCACCAGCTCTTTTATTTCTGCCTCTGAGGCACACCCTTAAAATTAGTCATTAAATCTTCACATATGGGTAAGCACTTTTCAAACTGCTGCCTCTCTGCTGGGTCTCAGTGCAGGTGAGTTTTATGAGCCCTATAAGAGCAGAGTCTTATTTTTCTATAACCCTTGAGCTCTCCCAGAGTTAAACCCCACTGATTTTCAATGCCCTGCAGGTAAAGCCAACTAAATGTCAAAGCCAGATGTGATGGGGGCTCATCAGCCCCATGCAGATCCTCAGGATAAAGGGATGCCCTTTGTTAAATGTAAAAATATAAACTCACTCTTTTGACATTTAACTTTAATGAAATCTATACCTGGCAGTAAAAAGTCACAGTAAAAATTATTCCAATTATTTCCCTCTCTTTGAAAGATCCTGATTACACATGTGTCATAACTTTTGATGTTATCACATACATCTCTTTTAAATATCATATTTGCTCCTCATCTCTCATTGGATTATTAGTCTATCCAGTCTAGAGCATTTAGGGCTACACAAGCTAAATTTTTACATGTTGCCTTAGGAGGAACAACAAAGTAATAATGGTTGTAACTAAGGGAAGAGCCTCATAAAACATAGGGCAGAGCAACACTTTTGAAATGTTAATGACTTATTTTATCCATAAGTTTACACCCATCAATTGCCAGGAAACAAAATTCCAAATCTAGGAACTGAACAGGCTATCTTGTCAAGCCTTGATAATCCCTTTCAAATTTCTTCATTTCCAAAAGAGATAGCCTTTACATATGTCCATATAACACATTGGGTGAGGAGATTGGGGTTCTTGATCAGTAACAGAAAGAACAGTAATTGCAACTTGATTTCAAAAAAGGAAATACATCTCCAGAAAACATTAGTCCTGTTTAGTGTGCATACGTGACATGTATCTAATTTCTCAAAAAAATGTTTGAAAATGCAAATATCTTTGATGTATATTATTGAACTGGTTAAGTCAGATTATATTTCTGATGCCTGGTTATTTCATTGGGTGAAAGGAAGAAGACAGTTATAGAGCATAGGTTTTCTAGGAAAATGACTTCTATTGAATATTTGGTAAAGTAAAATATGAAGAGATCACAGAGAGCCAGAATGTCATGTGGTTAGGCTGTATTTTAAGGATCTTTAGGCATTATGTTATTGATCCTCAGATCAGCCCTATGAGGTAGCTACAATTATCATCACCATGTCACAGGAGATAGTACAGAAGCATCAAGCTCTTAAGTCAAAATGACTGAGATCTAGTGAATATGTCAACTACCTGCTCTTCTAAGAATAAAATATGGAAAAAATATCTGAGCCGAATCTGTAGTTTGGAGCCAAATCCATACATGCCCAGCTGCATCAACTAAAACATAGCCAAACCACAAACTGACGAATGAGAAATAAATGCTTATTTTTAAACCTCAATGCAACCTGGATTGTTTGTAACACAATTTTAGCAATCAGTTCAGCTACTGTTTAACTATTATATGAAATTGATTTAGAATATTCACATGATTTCTCTATATAATCATGAAGAATAAGTACAGAGAATATAAAGAATATATCTTCAAATAGATAAATGTACATAAGAGATGAATTTATTTTGCAAATAATTATTGAGTTTAATCTCTCTCCCTGTTGTAATTGAATTAGGGAAGAAATATCTCTGAATCATGATCAAAGTGGTAATGTTTGTCCTGAATTCTGGCAATAACTAGCTGTTTGCTTCACACAAATGTCTTTATACTTTTAATTCTTCTTTTCTTCACTATTTAAAATTTATTTTCACTTCAAAGTATTTTTTAGCATGGTAGTAAAGAATAACAGAGGTGGTGATGTGAAGAATTTAATAAAACAAGATCTCTTCCAATATATCTGAAATCCAGGTGAGGAAAACAACACACAAGAAAGAGTATCAAAGGACACTGGTTATTATTCAATGAAAAACCAATCTCTACCAAATAATGAACCCAACTTTTCATAATGCTGCACTAAAACAGATTCTGAAGATAAACTTTGGTTCCATTCTCTGCGGATGTGGGGCAGATGTGAATGGCTCTTATAGAGCACCCCTGTGGTTATTGCATGATAACCCTGAGTGCCTGTTAACAATTTAGTACTCTTGGCTCCAAATGGATCCCTCAGTGCCCTGTTCTCAGGTAATGGAGCTAGGTGCTATAAACATTTTCCGGCTGTCAGCTCACATGAGGTAAAATTATATGGATAAAAGGCAGTGGAACAAACAATCCTAAAATTTGTATGGAACCAGAAAAGACCCTGAATCACCAGGAGATTGTTGAAAAAGAAAACCAAAGCTGGAGGCATCACAATGCCTGACTTCAAGCTATATTACAAGGGTGTGATCATCAAGACAGCATGGTATTGGCACAAAAACAGACACATAGATCAATGGAACAGAGTAGAGACCCCAGAAATGGACCCTCCACTCTATGGTCAACTAATTTTCGACAAATCAAGAAAGAATATCCAATGGAAAAAAGACAGTTTCTTCAATAAATTGTGCTAGGAAAATTGGACAGCCACATGCAGAAGAATGAAGTTGGACCATTCTCTTACACCATACACAGAGATAAACTTAAAATGGATGAAAGCCTCAAATGTGAGACAGGAATCTATCAAAATCCTGGAGGAGAACATAGGCAGTAACCTCTTTAACATTGGCCACAGCGACCTCTCAAGACACATCTCTAAAGGCAAGGGAAGCGAAAGCAAAAATGAACTTTTGGGACTTCATCAAGGTAAAAAGCTTTTGCACAGCAAAGGAAACAATAAACAAAACTAAGAGGCAACTCACAGAATGGGAGAAGATATTTGCAAATGACATACCAGATAAATATCTAAGATCTATATAGATGGTATCTATATAGATCTTGGTATCTAAGATCTATATAGAACTTCTCAAACTCAACACCCAAAAAACAAATAATCCAGTCAAGAAATGGGCAGAAGACATGAACAGACACTTTTCCAAAGAAGACATACAAATGGCTAACAAGCACATGAAAAAATATGCAACATCACTAGCCATCAGGGAAATACAAATCAAAACCACAATAAGAAATCACCTTACACCAGTCAGAATGTCAAAAATTACCAAGAGAGGAAAGAACAAGTATTGGCGAGGATGTGGAGAAAGGGGAACCCTCTTACACTGTTGGTAGGAATGCAAGCTGTTACAGCCACTCTGGAAAACAGTATGGAGGCTCCTCAAGACTTTAAAAACAGAGCTACCCTATGACCCAGCAATTGCACTCCTAGGTATTTACTCCAAAGATACAGACTTAGTGAAAAGAAGGGGCACATGCACCCCAATGTTCATAGCAGCAATGTCCACAATAGCCAAACTGTGTAAGGAGCAGAGATATCCTTCAACAGATGAATGGATAAAGAAGATGTGGTTCATATATACAATGGAATATTACTCAGCCATCAGAAAGGATGAATACCCACCATTTGCATCGACATGGATGGAAGTGGAGGGGATTATGCTAAGTGTAATAAGTCAAGCAGAGAAAGTCAATTATCATATGGTTTCACTCATATGTGGAACATAAGGAATAGCATGGAGGACAATAGAGGAAGGAAGGGAAAACTGAATGGGAAGAAATCAGAGAGGGAGACAAACCATGAAGGCACTGGACTCTGGGAACCAAACTGAGGGTTACAGAAAGGAGAGAGGTTGGGGAATGGGTAACTGGGTGATAAAAATCAAAAAAAATCAATAAATAAAATAAAAATTCTACAATTAAAAAAAGGCAACAGAGAAACATTGCAGCAGAAAGGGCTCATCTTCCTGGTTCCATGGTGTTTTCGGGGTGTTTGGTCGCTATGGCTTGGTTGCCTGCTGCATGCATGCAAGAAGTCCTGTGTATTCAACCTCCAGCAAGTTTTGTGGCCAGTCCCAGTCAAAGTTTCCTGCCCTCTGCTCTGTGCCTCCTAATAGTCTGGCAAGGGTTCTTCCTGCCTGCCAGTCACAGCCTGAGATGCATCCTCACCAAGTTCAGGTGTAGACTGTAGAATTGCTCTGTCCCAGGCCAATCCCTTGAGCATGTCTGCCATGAAGCTGTGTGCAGTCACATTGTCTTCAATGACATCTAAATCCCATCTTCAGAGAGTAGATGTGGCTTCCCAGTGATCCCTCCTTTGCGTACTCTCCTTTAATCCTAATTCTTATAATTTTACCTTAGTAGCCATTTCTCTTAGTAGGCTTTCTCTTACAAATGGATAATAATTGTTTACCTCAAAATTCCCCTGGTTTCTGTGTCCTGACTCAATTCTGACTGGTAATCTTGCAACCGGGGCTGTTCAAGCCTCATTTGTAGCCCCTTTAAGGGCTAGGACAAATCAATTCAGTTGCAATTATTAGTAGAATTATCACCTTATTGAGGAATTCACAAAAACAGTGCTTGATATTATGATTTGTAATTTAAATAGGATTCATATTAATAAATAGCAAAAGCTTAAGAAATGTATAATATGTATCTGGGTATTTATTTTTTATATTAGTATGACATCAACACCAAGGGTGAAACCTCCGGTACACTTTGGACTTTGGGTGATAATGATGCATCACTGCAGGTTCATCCTTGTACCAAATGAACCATTTTAGTGAGTGTTGTTGATGATGGGAGAGGCCATCACTTGTGCGGATAGGGGCAATAGAGGAAATCTCTGTACCTTCTCTTAATTTTGTCATGAACCTAAAATTGCTCTAAAAAATAACATCTTAAAATATTCTGAGAAAGCAACCATATGGCTTTTGAAGAAATGAAAGATATGTTTTTTAGATGGTGAGATAGCATTATACCAAAATTAGGTAACTAATGTCTGGTGTTTACAAACATATGGTCTTAATTCTAAGCAGGAGTCATTAAAAAGTATGTTTGAGTCAAAGTTGAAATATGGACAATTCTTGTCACTCTCTGATGATCTGAAATACAGAGGATTACATCTCATTAATTTAGTAATATATACCATAATATTTTGATGAATAAATAATTTATTTTGACTAATAGTTATGTATCAAAATCAAAATATTTCCCATGTCATTGTTCTATGAAACACTGCAACATTTGTGTTTATCTAATTGTTCACATATTAATGTTTTTCCTTGTAAGATTAATTCTTTTATGTCATAAAATATAAACATTCTCAGGAAACTTACATTTTGGAGGAGAAAGTTGAGCCTTTTGTCCACACAGGTAAATTATTATTGATTCTCTGGGAGCCTCTAATCCATGAGGAATGAGTGAAGAAGTTCAACAAATACTATGAGAAACAGATTTTATTAGAAGTCACATAGAAGCTCTTATACTCATTTGAATTTTGTAGTAACAATAAAGTTAATTCTTTCTTACTTTATAGTATCTGTGTATATCTATATATTTTGTACCACACTGGACACACTATAAAAGTATCTTACTAGGATTAAGTAAGCGAAGAAACTGACAAAAATAACAATTTTGGGTTTCTGATAAGTGACAAAAGGTTAAAAGTATTTTGTGAAACATTTACATTGGAAAAATCCTAGAGATTCAAGTAAGAAGAAGTACCTTGTAATTTTACTGTGTAGCACTGCTCCCATAACTCCCCCCCATCACCATAGCTCAGATCAAGAATTGTAGTTTTTACATTGGAAAAACTGCAAAAAGCAATGGTGCTTGTGCCACAGGGCAGACTTGATTAGAAGTTGGGAAGGGGGCAAAATAGCCCATTGATTTTCCAGCTCAAAGTGCTAATTTTGCTTGGTCACGATGAGGAAAACCCATTCTTTAATTAGTCAGAGCTTGTGGTCTTTGTGTCAAGCGCTCTGACTCCCATAAATATAATGGGAAGATACTATAAGGGAAAGTACAACGTAAGAGTTGACATGAACTCTCTACACACTCTTACTCTTGGCTAATGGAAAAAAAATATGCACATAGGAAGAGGAGACCAAGATGAACCCAGTAGAAAGTAAAAGCTGAAGGAGACTTAAGAACTACTAATAAAGTTATGAGCACTCCACTCCCCCCTCCCCCCCACACACACATGCACACACATCACATTTCTGGGCATCAAAGGGATCGATCAACAGAATGAAAAGACAAAGTGGGAAAAAACAATTGCAAATCATATATCAAACAAGGGATTCATATCCAAAATATATAAGGAATACTACAACTCAGTAACAACAAAAACAAAAACCAAATAACCCAATCAAAAATGGGCAAAAGAATTAAATAGACATTTTTTTCTAAAGAAAATACATAAATGATTGAAAACCATATCAAAAGATGCTCAATATCACTAATGATCAGAGAAATGCAAATCAAAACCTCAATGAGATATCACCCCATACTCTTTAGGATGGATATTATAAAAAAAAATGTGTCAGTGAGGAGGTGGAAAAAGAGGACCCTTGTACACTGCTGTTGGGAATGTAAATTGGTCAGCCATTATGAAGAAGAGTATGGAATTTCTTTAAGAAATGAAAAATAGAATTACCATATGAATCATCAATTCCACATACATAATACATACATAAAATATTTGAAAGCAAGATTTCAAAGAGATAATTGTACACCCATGTGCACTGCAGCATTGTTCACAGGAGCCAAGTGGTAGAAGCAACTCAAATGTCCATCGATAGATGAATGGATCAAGAAAATAGTATGCATATAACAATGCAGTATTATTCAGCCTCGAAAAGTGAGGAAATCCTGTTACATGCTACAACATGGATGAAATTCCAGGACATTATGCTAATAAAAATAAGCCAGTCACACACACACACACATACAGACACACACACATACACATGCCAAAGTGTATCCTCCCATTTATATGAAGTATCTAAAGTAGTGAAACTGATAGATACAGAAGTAGAATGGTGATTACTAAGGCTTAAGGGGTACATGGAGGAGGGGAATTATTGTTCAATGAGTAACGAGGTCCAGTTTTACAAAGTGAAAAAGTTCTAGAGATCTGTTGGGCAATAATGTGAATATAGTGAGCACTCTAAACTGTGTGCTTAAAGTTGGTGAAGATGCATGATATAGTTAAATGTAATGTAAGATGTGAGATAGTGTATGATTCCCACTATATGACAGACTAGAGAAAACAAAACTATAGAGACAGTAAAAAGATCAGTGGTAGAGAGGGTTTAGTGGGGAAGGAAGGATGGATAGGTGGGGCACAGAGGATTTTTAAGGCAGTGAAACTATTCTATATAACTCCATAATAGTTGATACACATCATTACATCTCCAAACTCATAAAATGCACAATATCAAGAGCAAACTTTAAAGTATACTATGGTCTTTGGGTGATAAAAATGTGTCACTATATGTTTATCAATTGTAGCAAATGAACCACGTCACTGAGGAATATTGAGGGAGTCTATGCACTACACATGCATAGATATAGACAGTAAGGGAATACAGGAAATCTCTGTGCCTTGTCTGAGTTTTGCTACAAACCTAAAGCTGCTCTAAGAAAATAATCTATGTTTTTAACATGGGTAATGGGGTAAATTTTATGTTATGTGGTTTGGATGCCAGAACTTAAAAATAGAAAGACAAACAAACAAAAAGAAATGATCTTGACAGCAGTGAGAGAAAAACTAGTCATTACATTTAGGAAAATAACAATATGGTTAATAGATGAGTTCTCACCAGAAACAATGAAGAATAAAAGACAGGGAGAGTCAAATTCAGAGCTGAAAAAACAAAAAAAAACAAACCTACTCCCCACACAAAAGAATCTAAAGCAAAACAAAATAAAACAAAATGTCTTGTCAAGGAAGAATTATAAATTCAGCAAAACAGTCTGTCAAAAAAGAAGGTGCATAAGGACCCCATGACATACACAAAACCTAAGAGAATTCCTTCTTTGTAGATCTGCCCTCCAAAAATATGCTTCAAGCTAAAAGTAGATAACACTAGATTGTAAAACAAATCTACAAAAATGAATAAAGAATAGCAGAAATGGTAAATATGTCAGTAAATTTTGAAATCTGTATGTGTATTTTCCTCTCAGAATTGCTTTTGGAGATAAGATTATTTAAAGCCACCATTATAATGCCATATTGTTGAACCTATACTATATATGGATGCAACCTTGTGCTGGTATACGGGCACATGGGGGGGGGGGAAGAAAACACTTTTTCTTTCTAGTATTTGTTATTTTTGGGGGTGAAAATTCCCCAGGAATGCTTCATTTCACATCACCAATGTGAAATCATGAATGCAGTGTAGGAAAAGACATGCATGATGGGTGTTCAGAAACCAGTACTAGCTGGCTTCAGTAAGGCATGGTTAGAAGTACAGGTTTCTCACTCTATCTGAAAGTAGAGTATTCATCTGAAACTCTTTCCTAAGCTGAAATGATGTAAATTGAAGAAGCAGTTACCATTAATTTATATAGAAAGTTGTTGAACATTCCCTGATCCAAAAAATAACCTCTTTTAGGCTTTTCTGATACCTTAAGACACATCTTGTTAATAGATACACACAATAAATTGAGCTGAAGCACAGACCTTCAAAAACATGGTTGAAAGCTACACTTGATACTGGGATGCTGAGTATAGTTCCTGATGAAGGAACCTGATGGGGTCACTCTCACTGCTTAGGGTGTGTGCTCCCTCTATAACAAGAAATCTAGCACTGAACACAAGTCTCGCTTTTCACCTTTTTTTCATGAACCAAAAATCCCCTTTAGATTTCTGTTTTTCAGCAAATACTTGTACTAAGATAGGTCTTTCATAAAAGCAAAGTGACATAAAACAAATTTTTTGAAAAATTGAGGCATACATGTAATAGGGGGAAGAAAAGAGTTATGTTAGTGGTGATTTAATATATTTTATCAGAATTTAGTCAGAGTTAACTTGAAGTAGATGGCGACCAGTTAATAATATATGTGTGAAGAATGCCATCAGCAAGATGGAGGGTAGAGTGTCTAGTGGCCATCACCCCACAAAATACAGTAAGAACGATAACCAAACATGTCTCTTGAAACTAAAAATGGCTCAGGGAATGCTCTAGATAACAAAGAATCATCAGTATCCAAAATCTTTAAAGAACTTTTCATACTCAACACCCAAAAAACAAAAATCCAGTCAAGAAATGGGCAGAAGATATGAACAGATATTTCTTCAAAGAAGACATAAGAACAGGCAACAGACACATAAAAAAATGCTCAACATCACTCAGCATGAGGGAAATACAAATCAAAACCACAATGAGATACCACCTCACACTGGTCAGAATGGTTAAAATTAACAACTCAGGAAACAAGAAATTTTGGCGAGGATGTGGAAAAAGAGAAACCCTCTTACACTGTTGGTGGGAATGCAAATTGGTACAGCTATTCTGGAAAACAGTATGGAGGTTCCTCAAAAAGTTAAAAATAGAACTACCCTATGACCCAGCAATTGCACTACTAGGTATTTACCCAAAGGATACAAGCACAGTGATTCAAAAGGGCACTTGTACTCCAAGTTTATAGAAGTAATGTTTATAGAAGTAATGTTTATAGTACCACAATAGCCAAAATATGGAAAAAACCCAGAGGTCCATCAGCAGATGAATGGATAAAGAAGAGGTATATATATGAGATGGAATATTACTCAGCTATCAGAAAGAAAGAAAAAGAAGGAAATCTTACCATCTGCAACAACATGGATGAAACTAGAGTGTATTATGCTAAGCGAAAAAGTCAGTCAGAGAGGTTTAGGGAAAAGATGGCAGAGGAGTAGGGGACCCTATTCCAACTAGTCCCTGGAATTGAGCTGGATATCTACCAGACCACTCTGAACACCCATGAAATCAGCCTGAGATATAAGAAGATACATCTGGATCTCTACAAATAGAATATCGTAGGTGGTTGGTTTCAAGGTATGAAGCAGATACTGGAAGATAAATGGAGGGGGAGGGAGCCGTGGGGATCCTGCACCACCGGTGAGCAAAACTCTCCCATACTAGGGATGGGGCACAGATTCGCAGACCGGTAGCAGAGGGGAAAGGACTTTAGGGCAGCCCCCTGGATGGAAACCTGGAGTGGCAGGGCCACATGTGTGAAGTGGGGGCGGCTGGTGGTTTTAGAACCACAAAGGGCAGAGACGAGCCCCCGTGCCTGACCTGGAGGTGAGGACTGGGAGCCCAGCTGAGGGACGCACAACCCAGGATGCTGCAGTTTATAGTAGCACAGACAGAAAGGGAGATAGTATGGCCTGGAGAGCTCACTGAAGAACAGACTGCGATCTCTCTGTTCTGAGGCAGAGGGTTGGAAACGAGCTCTTCTGCTCTGACTCTTGGAAGAGACATGGAAAGTCACCAGGGAAAGCTGCCAGAGAACAAAAGCCCCAAAAAACCAGTTTTCACTGAGCCCATCCCCCCCCCCCCGGGGGGCGGGGCAACCCTGCCCAAACAGGGCTGCCTGAGTAACAGGGCCCCCGCACCCCCCCCCCCCCCCCCCCCCGCCCCAGAAGACAGGCTGGGAGAACAAGAGGCCAACAACCCTAAGGTCCCTATAAAACAGGTGCATCTTGCTTGGGTTGTGGCCAATAATTTGGACTCTGTACATTCCCTCAACCACCCCTCAACAGAATGACTAGGAGGAGGAACCCCCAAAATAAGAAACACTCAGAGACTGTGACTTCTGCCACAGATTTACAAATGGATACAGATATAACCAAGATGTCAGAAATGGAATTCAGGGTAGCAGTTGTGAAGACAACAGCTAGAATGGAGAAATCGATTAATGGCAACATAGAGTCTCTAAGCGCAGAAATGAAAGCTGAACTGGCAGAACTTAAAAATGCTATCAGTGAGATCCAATCTAATCTAGATACTCTAACAGCTAGGGTAAACAAGGCAGAAGAACGAATCAGTGATCTAGAAGACCCACTGATAGAAAAGACGGATAAAGAGGAGGCCATGGAGAAACAACTCAAAATCCATGAAAATAATCAGAGAAATAAGTGACACCATGAAACGTTCCAATGTCAGAATTATTGGGATCCCTGAGGGGGTGGAGAGAGAGAGAGAGAGGACTAGAAGATATATGTGAGCAAACTGTAGCTGAGAAGTTCCCTAATCTGGGGAATGAAACAAACATTTGTGTCCTAGAGGCAGAAAGGACTCCTCCCAAGATCAAGGAAAACAAACCAACACCCCAGCATGGAGTAGTAAAACTCACGAATCTTAGAACAAAGGAAACCATCTTAAGGGCAGTTAGGGGGAAGAGAGTCCTTACGTACAGATGGAGGAACATCAGAATAATGTCAGACCTATCCACAGAGACCTGGCAAACCAGAAAGGGCTGGTAAGACATATTCAGGGTATTAAATGAGAAGAACATGCAGCCAAGAATACTTTATCCGGCAAGGCTATCTTTCTGAATGGATGGAGAGGTGCAGAGCTTCCAAGACTGGCAGAAACTGAAAGAATATGTGACCACTAAGCCAGCCCTGCAAGAAATATTAACGGTTATATAGAACAGATATATAAAGGTTATATAGAACAGAAAGAGACAGTCTATAGAAACAAGGGCTTCACAGGCAACACGATCACAATAAATTCGTATCTTTCAATAATCACTCTCAACATGAACGGCCTAAAAACCGCACAGGGTTGCAGATTGGATAAAAGACAAGACCCATCCATATGCTGTCTACAGGAGACTCATTTGAACCTAAATATACATCCAGACTAAAAGTGAAGGGATGGAGATCCATCTTCCATGCCAACGGACCTCAAAAGAAAGCTGGGGTAGCAATTCTTAGACAAATTAAATTTTAAGCTAAAGACTGTAGTTTGAGACACAGAAGGACACTCTATCATTTTTAAAGGATCTATCCAACAAGATCTAACAATTGTAAATATCTATGCCCCCAACACGGGAGCAGCCATCTACATAAGCCAACTGTTAACCAAAATAAAGAGTCATATTGATAATAATATGTTAATTGTAGGAGACCTCAATACTCCACTCTCAGCAATAGACAGATCATCCAAGCAGAAAATCAACAAAGAAACAAGAGCTTTGAATGACACACTGGACCAGATGGACCTCAGAGATATATACAGAACATTCCACCCTAAAACAACAGAATACTCATTCTTCTCGAGTGCACACGGAATTTCTCCAGAATAGATCACATACTGGGTCACAAATCAGGTGTCAACCAATACCAAAAGACTGAGATTATTCCCTGCATATTCTCAGACCATAATGCTTTAAAACTGGAACTCAATCACAAGAAAAAAATTGGAAGAAATTCAAACGTGGAAGCAAAAGACCACCCTGCTCAAGAATGTCTGGGTCAACCAGGAAATCAAAGAAGAACTTAAACAATTCATGGAAACCAATGAGAACGAAAACACATTGGTCCAAAACCTATGGGATACTGCAAAGGCGGTCCTAAGGGGAAAATATGTAGCCATCCAAGCCTCACTCAAAAAAAAATAGAAAAATCCCAAATACGCAAGCTAACTTTACAACTTAAAGAACTGGAGAAAGAACAACAAATAAAGCCTAAACCAAGCAGGAGAAGAGAAATAATTACGATTAGAGCAGAGATCAATGAATTAGAAACCAGAAACACAGTAGAAGAGATCAACGAAACTAGAAGCTGGTTCTTTGAAAGAATTAATAAGATCGATAAACCACTGGCCAGACTTATCCAAAAGAAAAGAGAAAGGACCCAAATTAATAAAAATATGAATGAAAGGGGAGAGCTCACGACTAACACCAAGGGAATAGAAACAATTATTAGAAATTATTATCAACCACTATATGCCAATAAATTAAGCAACCTGGAAGAAATGGACGCCTTCCTGGAAACCTATAAACTGCCAAGACTGAAACAGGAAGAAAATGACAACCTGAATAGGCCAATAACCAGTAACCAGATTGAAGAAGTGATCAAAAACCTCCCAAAAAACAAGAGTCCAGGGCCTGATGGATTCCCTGGAGAATTCTACCAAACATTCAAAGAAGAAATAATATCTATTCTCCTGAAGCTGTTTCAAAAAATAGAAACAGAAGGAAAGCTTCCACACTCACTCTATGATTTCATATGAATGGAATCCAGCATTACCTTAATCCCCAAACCAGGCAAAGACCCCATCAAAAAGGAGAATTTCAGACCGATAGCCCTGATGAATGTGGATTCCAAAATTCTCAACAAAATCCTAGCTAATAGGATGCAACAATACATTAAAAGGATGATCCACCAGGACCAAGTGGGATTTATCCCCAGGATGCAAGGGTGGTTCAGCATTTGCAAATCAATCAGTGTGATAGAACACATTAATAAGAAGAGAGAGAAGAACCATATGGTCCTCTCAATTGATGCAGAAAAAGGGTGTGACAAAATACAGATCCTTTCCTGATTAAAACTCCTCAGAGTATAGGGATAGAGGAAATATTCCTCAAGTTCATAAAATCCATCTATGAAAAACCCACAGCAAATATCATTCTCAATGGGGAAAAGCTGAGAGCCTTTCCCTTAAGATCAGGAACATGTCAAGGATGCCCACTCTCACTACTATTGTTCAACATAGTACTAGAAGTCCTAGCAACAGCAATCAGACAACAAAATAAATAAAATGTATTTAAATTGGCAGAGAAGAAGTCAAACTCTCTCTCTTCGCAGATGACATGATACTTTATGTGGAAAACCCAGAAGACCCCACCCACAAATTACTAGAACTCATACAGCAATTCAGTAATGTGGCAGGATACAAAATCAATGCACAGAAATCAGTTGCTTTCTTATACACTAACAATGCAACTGTAGAAAGAGAAATTAGAGAAACTATTCCATTTACAATAGCACCAAAAACCATAAGATACCTCGGAATAAACCTAACCAAAGAGGTAAAGGATCTAAACTCTAGGAACTACAGAACACTCATGAAAGAAATTGAAGACACAAAAAGATGGAAAAACATTCTATGCTCATGGATCGGAAGAATAAATATTGTTAAAATGTCTATGCTGCCCAGAGCCATCTATACCTTCAACGCCATCCTGATCAAAATTCCAATGACATTTTTCAAAGTACTGGAACAAACAATCCTAAAATTTATATGGAATCAGAAAAGACCCTGAATCGCCAAGAAAATGTTGAAAAAGAAAAACAAAGCTGGGGGCATCACGTTACCTGATTTCAAGTTATATTACAAAGCAATGATCACCAAGACAGCATGGTACTGGCACAAAAACAGACATATAGACCAATGGAACAGAATAGAGAGCCCAGATATGGACCCTCAACTCTATGGTCAAATAATCTTCGACAAAGCAGGAAAAAATATGCAATGGAAAAAAGACAGTCTTTTCAATAAATGGTGCTGGGAAAATTGGACAGCCACATGCAGAAGAATGAAACTTGACCATTCTCTAATACCATACACAAAGATAAACTCAAAATGAATGAAAGACCTCAATGTGAGACAGGAATCCATCAAAATCCTAGAGGAGAACATAGGCAGTAACCTCTTTGACATCGCCCACAGCAACTTCTTTCAAGATACATCTCCAAAGGCTAGTGAAACAAGCAAAAATGAACTTTTGGGACTTCATCAAGATAAAAAGCTTCTGCACCGCCAAGGAAACAGTCAACAAAACAAAGAGGCAACCCACAGAATGGGAGAAGATATTTGCAAATGACACTACAGATAAAGGGCTGGTATCCAAGATCTATAAAGAACTTCTCAAACTCAACACCCAAAAAACAAAGAATCAAGTCCAAACACGGGCAGAAGACATGAACAGACACTTCTCCAAAGAAGACATACAAATGGCTAATAGACACATGAAAAAATGTTCATCATCATCAGCCATCAGGGAAATCCAAATCAAAACCACACTGAGATATCACCTTACACTAGTTAGAATGTCAAAAATGGACAGGGAAAGAAACAACAAATGTTGGAGAGGTTGTGGAGAAAGGGGAACCCTCTTACACTGTTGGTGGGAATGCAAGTTGGTACAGCCCCTTTGGAAAACAGTGTGGAGGTTCCTCAAAAAATTAAAAATAGAGCTACCCTATGACCCAGCAATTGCACTACTGGGTATTTATCTCAAAGACACGGATGTAGTGAAAAGAAGGGCCATATGCACCCCAATGTTCATAGCAGCAATGTCTGCAATAGCCAAACTGTGGAAAGAGCCGAGATGCCCTTCAACAGATGAATGGATAAAGATGTGGTCCATATATACAATGGAATATTATTCAGCCATCAGAAAAGATGAATACACCCAACTTTTATATCAACATGGATGGGACTGGAGGAGATTATGCTAAGTGAAAAAAGTCAAGCAGAGAAAGTCAATTATCATATGCTTTCACTTATTTGCGGAACGTAAGGAATAGCATGGAAGAACTTAGGAGAAGGAAGGGACAAATGAAGGGGGGCAATCAGAGGAGGAGACGAACCATGAGAGACTATGGACTCTGAGAAACAAACAGGGTTTTAGAGGGGAGGGGGGTGGGGTGATGCGTTAGCCCGTTGATAGGTATTAAGGAGGGCACGCACTGCATGGAGCACTGGGTGTTATACGAAAACAATGAATCATGGATCACTACATCAAAAACTAATGATGTATTGTATGGTGGCTAACATAATATAATTAAATTTAATTTAATTAAAAACAGAAAAGAAAAAGTCAGAGAAAGACTGATACCATATGATTTCACTCTTATGTAGAATTTAAGAAACAAAACAGATGAACATAGGGGAAGGGAAGGAAAAATAAAATAATATGAAAACAGAGAGGGAGGCAAAGCATAATGACTCTTAACTATGTGATACAGACTGAGGGTTGCTGGAGGGGAGATGGGTTTGGTGATGGGGTAACTGCATGATGGGCACTAAGGAGGGTACTTGAAATGATGAACACTGGGTGTTGTATGCAACTGAGGAATCACTGGATTCTTCCTCTGACACTAATAATAAAATGTTAATTAAATTGAATTTAAAAAATTTAAAAAAAATAAAGCCAAAAAACAAAGAAACATCAAAAACCTGGTGGAGCTCAAAAACCCAGGATAGCTAAATAAAGAAAGCATTTTACCTGCATGACCCAAACCTCCAGCTGAGAGCTGCTTTGCACCTGGAGGAATACATTCAGAGGGAGTCACTACATGGAGAGAAGAGGAACAGGAGAACCCAGCAAGCTTCACCTTTGTGGACATCAGCAGCTTTTGCAACAGAGTTGCCCACAAATGCTGATCCCCTCTGATGGAGCAGCACAGAGTGCCCCAGTCCCCTGCATCTACTCCCAGAGGCTGGAGCTGTTGCTATGGGGAGACTGGCCTTCAGGGGTCCCAGGTGCTGCTCTTAGGGACTGGGCAGCATTGCATCTCACTATACACAGTATTAGAGCTGACTCTGATTTTTGCCTACCCCTAGTCCCAAGTTGGGGCCTTGTCTCAACATTATCAGGGTAGCTTCTGCTGACCTGACCCCTGCCCCCAGGTCATAAGACATGCTTTGATTGCCACTAGTGGTGCATGCTGCTGCTTCCCTGTGCCGTGTCATGACACTCGGTCTTCATTGTAAAGGGTGCTCTGAACTCCATCCCCATCCCAGGCCTGGACTCTGAGCTGCAATTGCTAGCACCAAGTTGCTGCTGCCTGGACACTTTCCTCCACCTATGGCAGCTCAAGGCTCTGACCCATCATTGCTCAGGCCAAGCTCCCACTGCCTTGAGTCCCATCTCATAGGTCCCATAGCAGGGCTCTGAGTCTTCATTGGTGGTACTGTATTGTCACATCCCAAGATACACTTTCAGCTCCCGGGTCACAGCTTGAACTGTTAGGGGTGCTAGGCTGCTAAAGCTCTATGTCCAACTCCCTGGGTCCTGACACATGGCTTGAACAAACCTCCACTGGATCATGCTGCCGCTATCTTGTGACTGTTACTCAGGACAGAGTTGAAACTTGGACTTACTGTCCTCAGACTATGCTGACACTATACGCTGTCCCCCAGGCCTAAGCCCCCACTGAACCTCGTCATCCCAGAGCCCATGTCACTGCTACATTCCTCCAGCCAGCCAGAGTCACATGGTGAGCCTCTGAGATGCAAGTACAGTTTCCAGGGAATATGTGCACATGTCTCCACCCCAGACCCCAGTGCCACGGCCACAGCAAGTGAAGCTGTGCACCAACATGCAGTTGCTATGGTGGTTCTATGTGTGCCTGATCCTGGATGACGCTCCAATACTGCGCTGAGAGCTCTGAGGTCAGCATGCCATACCAGACACCAGAAAGGATCCTCTCAGCAAGAACTTCTTCCCATGGATGAGACAGGAGAGAGTGGGATGATATGTTTAACATGATCAAAGGGAAAATGACCTGTCAACCAAGAACACCTCACTCATCAAATCTGTCATTCAGAAATGAAGAAGAGATAGACTTTGCCAGCATCCCCAAGGATGGTGTGTCAAAGTTTTAACTCTCACCGCAGATGGCAGTCAGAGGAGAGCAGCAGTGTGACCCCAGTGGTGGTCGGTTAATGTCACGTGCAGAAGAAATTTGAACTATTAGACCTGCTCTAGAGAAATGCTAAAGTGAATTCTTTAGGTTGAAATAAAGAGACATAAATATATCAAATGAACATATTGTATGCCTTAAATTTATACAATGTTATATGTCAATTACATCTCAGTAAAAAACCCACAAAGAATATATTTGTAAAACCTACAGCTCCTACTAAGGAAATAACTTAAGAACATAGCTAAGACATAATGGAGGAATTAAAATAGAACACTAAAATAATATATGTCTAATACAAAATATGTCAGATAAGGTGGAAGAGAAACAAAAACATAAGCATAGAATAAATAGCAAAATGGCAGACCTAAATACAATTATCCTAATAATGACATTCATGTGAATTAAATAAATATTCCAATCAAAAGATAGAAATTTTCTCCCAAATGAAAAGGTAAGATCCATCTATATGCTCTATGTAACAGACACACGTTAGACTCAAAGGCACAAATAGGTGTAAGTAAAAGGATAACAAAAGAGCTACTCTACAAAGAGTCACCCCATAAGTAAGCAGAAATGGCTATTCTAATATCAAACTAGCTGTTAAAACAAGAAATATTATCAGAAATTTAAAAAAAAATTTCAACATGTTAAGGCTGTCAATATAAGAGGAAAATAAAGCAATTATAAACATATATTATTCACCTAACAACAGAACCCTCAAACACATGAAATAGAAACTGACAGATTTGGAAGGATAAATAAACAATTCAGTGAGTATAGTTGGAGATTTAAAAGCTCTTCCATCAGTAAGTGAGAGAATAGCTAGTCACAAAATCAGGAGGCCTATGGAAGACTGTCAAAACACCAGGAACCAGCTTGACATAACTGACATATATAGAAAGTATTCTTGTAGGACATAAACAGGGATCAAACATTAAAAGGATGGAAATTTTCAAAGTATATTCTCTGAAGACAAAGGAATAAATTTAAAGCAACAACAGAAAGAAATTTGGGGAATTTCCAAACATGTGGAAAGTGACACACTACTGAAGAATTTACAGTTCAAAGATGAAATCTGTGAAAATACCTTGTACTGGATGATACTAAACAGAATATATCAAAACTCTTAGGGTGGAACTAAAGTGGTGTTTAGAGACAATTCGTAGTTTTGTCACTTATACTCAAAAGGAAGAATGTTATAAATGCATGAGCTGAGTAGCTTCCTTCTCAAGGAGCTGTACAGAGAAGAGCCAATTAAAGATATAGAAAGAAAAAATGATAAACATATTTAACTGAAAGGTGATTGTGATGTATGTAGAATAACTCACAGTAGCCAATACCCAAATATTCAAGGGCATCAGCAATAGCATAGATGGATACATTGTAGTTGAATCAGACAACTGAACGGAAAGGATTATGGACAGTTTACAACTTCATGAAACTATGTGGATGAATTGCACAAGTGTAGCTTCACCTGAAAGAGCCAAAAATAAAGTGTGCATACTGTATGATTCCATTTACATAAAGTGTTTTTAAAATGAAGATAAGAACAAGAAAGGGACATTCTGCAATGCTGATAAAATTTATTTTCTCATTCTGTGTGATGGTGACACTTGAAAATTCAGCCCTCTGTTGTTGGCATGTATAACATTGCATTCACCTGTATGTACATTATACCACAATAAAATTATCATAAGAGAATATTATGAAAATATGCAAACATATTTAAAGCTAGACATAAAATTGAAAAAAATCCTACCAAATACAACTTGTGGAAACTAAAACAAAATTAAACAAAAACATCAGAAATGTCTTACAACTTCTAATACCATTTTATCTGTAATGCAGAAAGCATTTTACACTCAGTTACAGAATATTTAGATGTTTATGAATGAAGAAAAATGTAATGCCAATGAAATACCAAAAAGAAACCCTTGTAGGGTAGAAGAAAGGGGCTGGGGCGCCTGGGTGGGTCAGTCGGTTAAGCGGCTGCCTTCGGCTCAGGTCATGATCCCAGGTCCTGGGATCAAGCCCCGGCATTGGGCTCCCTGCTCAGCGGGAAGTCTGCTTCTCCCTCTCCCACTCCCCCTGCTTGTGTTCCCTCTCTCGCTGTGTCTCTCTCTGTCAAATAAATAAATAAAATCTTCAAAAAAAAAAAGAAAAAAGAAAAAAGGGGCTAATACATTATGTGTTATGTGCATTTTGATGGAAATACTAAAAAAAAGGAAATTACATGTTAATGGCAATCATAACTAGATTTGGACAATGTGTAAAAATAAAAGATTGTGACATAAATAGATTTACTGAAGCAATACCATGTTGGATTTACATTTGAAATGCCATAAACTTTATCTGTCGTATTAGCAGACTAAAGAAGATCAAGTCATGTAATTTCTCTGATGTAAAAGGCAACTGATTAATATCCATTCTTAATTTAAAAAAGTATTTAGAAAGATAGAAATAAAGAGGGAACATCTAGGGCAAAGTTCTAGAGTAGGTATGATAACTCTGAAAAAGAACTATAATGGATATACTGTTTACACAAAGGATGGTTTTTAAGTATGAAATTGACATAAAAATACATAGCGCGGTTAATGAAACAGATTAGAGAGTACAAAATGTACCCACATATATATGGAGTGGAGATTTCAAGAAGGATGCAAAGTCAGTTAGTGGAGGAAGTAAAATCTTTTCAACAAATGTTATGGATGAGCACTGGGTGTTGTATGTAAGTGATGAATCACTAAATTCTACACCTGAAACTAATACTGCACTGTATGTTAACTAACTGGAATTAAAATGAAAACTTGAAAAAGAAAAACAAAATGAAATTGTTTTGGAAACAATTCAGTATCAAATAATATTAATATTTATATACCTTATAGTATATAAAGATGCTAATGCTAAAAATTGCTCATACATAAATGTAAACTATAAAATTTCAAGGATATATATAACACACATTACCTAAAGTGGGCCAGAGATTTCTTAAAAAGAATACCAAAAACATGATCCATAATAGAAGAATTGATGAATCAGGACAATTTCTACTCTTTGAAGAGAAAAGAAAGATAAATCATAGACTTCAGAGAAAATATTTACAAATCATACATCTCATAAAAGACTTGCTGCCAGGATACTTAATGAATTCTCAAAATACAATAACAAAAATTAAAAATATAACCAAAATATTTCAATAGTTAACTTCATCAAAAAACATATATGGATGGCAAATAAGTACAGGAAAATATGCTCAACACTATTAGTCTTAGGAACATTCAAATTAAAACCACTACAAATCAGACTTCCTGTTCTGGAAAGATAGAGAAGATAAACTTTTTGGTATTCTTTCTACCAAATATAGCTAAAACCCCTGGACAGTATTTACGAGACAACACAAGAAGATTCAGACAGGTGATGAGAAAGCTGACAGACTTGGCACTCTAGACCTAAGAAATGACATGGCTGTGAGTGCCTTGGAATTTCTCTTTACCTCACATATACCAGATTGGTGACAGAGAGGCTGGCAACCCCAGACCCCAATGGGGACAGACAAAAGTCCCCAA
Organism: Phoca vitulina; assembly: GCF_004348235.1. Classification (NCBI taxonomy): domain Eukaryota; kingdom Metazoa; phylum Chordata; class Mammalia; order Carnivora; family Phocidae; genus Phoca; species Phoca vitulina. The sequence goes on from NW_022589762.1 coordinate 10,277,321, forward strand.
GATGTTTTTTCTCTCCAGTGAAAATAATGAGAAAAAGTCCTGTTAGGAAACAGAAAATTTTTAGACACTAAGTGCATTATCCCTATCAAAAACCATTGACTATTATCCAACAAAAATATCACTCAGGAATGCAGGAGAAATCAAGACATTCTGTGATAAAGGAGAACTATGAAAATTATGAAACCCACTTTGAAAGAACTGCTAAAGGGAACTATCTAAACAGAAATTAAAAGATAAAAGAAGGAATCTTGGATCATCAGGAAGAAAGAGAACAAAAGAAAGAATAAAACTATCACTAGGTCTAATGGAATTTGTTTCACCTCTTGTGTTGTCTAAATTGTTTGATAGTTGAAGCAAAATTATCAGTTGAAGCCAAATTTTAACATCCATGTGATTCTCAATGTAAGTAGAGAAATATTTAGGAAAATTATAAGTAGACACAGTAAGGGAAGATAAGGCTCTATATTTTACTTAAAGTGCTGTGGTTGTGAGAGACTGTAGACTGTGATATATGTGTATATGATTATCTATATAAAGATATCTAATATCTATATTATTTATATAAAGCAGATTAGAGCACATATGACATATATATGTTTATATATATAAAGTTATTTGTAAAGAAAAGATCTACTTTGGTATAAATTATACTCCATCAATTAGGTGATGATGTAGAAAAGTGTAACCTTTAATTTTATCTGAAAGCATCACAAACAGAGCATCACAAAAAATAAATTCCCAAGGGGTCATAAATTCTATTTAAGAGTTAAAAAATAAAGAAATAAAGAAAAATAGATAAATCCTAGAGAGTAACATAGGAAATTATATTCATGTACTTTGACTAACTTCTGAAAAAGTCCAAAGCAATCACCAAAATGATAAATTGGACTAGAGTAACATTAATAAATTTTCTCATTAAAAGACTCCAATTTCAGAGTAAAAATGCAAGTCACAGAGTCAAAAATCTATTTGCATCTTATAAACTCAGAAAAGAGCTCATATCTAAAATATGACAAGGACTGGAAACATTTGAAATCTTACCATGTCCTCTTTATCTACGTAGAGCAGGTTAGAGTTGTTAGAAGCACAGGACGTCAAACTCTCATTCCATGATTTTCTTTCAGTGTTAACGTAATAGCAATTGTTGGAGTATGTAAACCACTCTTTTGGACAATGGCCACAGTGATAAACTAAAGAAAGATTATGAGATATCATCCAAAAGTACCTTGAATATTAACAAATTCAAATAAATTTACATACTCACATATGTATACACATATGTGTGCATAACATATATGGATATATGTACACTCACAGGATGGTACAAATAGAACAAAATATGCTTACACACACTCATCAGAGAATGGTCAGCCTATCATTCCCTAATTTATGTGTTCATATAAAGCAAACACACAAGAATATCCATCTCTACATGTCCTGAGAGTCACTGAACAAAACCACTATTTTAGAATAGTAAAATGATTTATCTCTTATCATGTTATAGCAGGAGGCAATTTGAGACAATTGGTAATAATGGATATGGGGATTTAAATGAGTATTTCTTCAGATTGTTACATTAGAAGTAGCACTCTCCTATAATCATTATTTCTGAAAGTTTATTACATGATTTTCTAATTTATTTTCCCCAGAAGAATCTATTATCATCTTTTCCTAGCCTAAGAGAGAGATAAAATAGAAACTATACTAATATCAAATTTTGAAAATTATGTACCTTTTGGGATCCTTCTTTCCAGGGACGTTTGGTTCTGCTCCATTCCTTCAGTAACTAGAAAAATTAAAACAATCTTCATAAAACTTAATATTAAACTAAATAAATCATAATGATTTGAGTTTCTTAGTTTGAAATTTGGTGTATTTAGAATGAAAAATGCTGTAATAAAATTGATTTTACCAGTAAGTAATTAATGAAGTAATGAATGTGTGGGGGAAAATGTTTCAAAAGCCTAAAGAATCAAATCTCACCACTTCTTACAGTATTTGGTTTACACAATCTCAAGAATTAACTTGTGTATTTCTCAATAAAGTCTCTGCTATAACTTCTCTTTGAGTCATGAAATCTGAACATATTTGTAATACTCTCTACATTATTGTTATTTCTAATGTGACAAATTTAAAATAACCATTCCAAAGTTAGAGCAAAATGAGATAATACAATTCCATAATATTATGCAATATTTCGAGGCACTGATCATTAAAGTGAAAAATTCCCTTGTAGTCATTCAAACACTTACTTACAGGGAATAACAGCTATTGTGACCACGGTGGACATCAAGACAAGGCAGATGATTCCCAGGATCCCAGCAATGAGCTTCCCTGGACATGAATAAATAGTAGGAAGAGAAATGAAAATGCTGAGAAAGAATGGGCAGAAATAATCCTTTAAGAAATTCACATACAAGAGAACCAAGCATGCTCAGAGAGTCACATATAAAAATTTGGAACCCAAACCCCTATCTACCATTGTAATCTTCTCTCAGAATATATCATTACATTTGGAGTAAATATATTACCCCATGAGATGGTAAAGACGAATTACAACAATGCCTGAACAGTTAGTCCTCAGATTTCAATTACAATACCGTACTTCTACTCCACTCTCTATATCATCACAAATAAAAAATATGGGAGATCATTCCCTACTCATTCCCTACACCCCCGCACCCCAACTAAACATCATAATACAGCTTATACTGTGTGTGTATTAAATGTTTTACCTTTACAGTGAGAGTTTTTGTCCTTCCCTTGAAGATCCTGAGAAGCATTTTGAAGATTTAATTCTGCATAGGTTATTTCCTGTTCAGTTACTGAAATGGAACTTTTAGTGCCCTTAGCTTTCATTTGATGTCTTTTTGAGCCCTTAACCTGATTGAGTTCTGCATAGGTAACTCCTTGGTTATTCATCTCTGCAGCTGTGTGGTATCAGACACAGTGCTGAATGGAACTGTACTGAAGGACTTGATGAATAGAATATGCAATAACAAGATTGCTAGGACAGTCACACTGGGTGGAGTGTGTGGTGAGTGATAGTATTCATTTGCTGTTGAACATGTAAAATCTGGTACTAGTTTCCTTAGAGCTTTAAAGAAGTGTTTCATGATAGAATAAGTTGTTTTAAAATAATACATTATATGTTAAAAAAAAAAGATAGTAGGAAGGGAAAAATTAAGGGGGGAAATCGGAGGGGGAGATGAACCAGAGTATGGACTCTGAGAAAAAAACTGAGCGTTCTGGTGGGGGGGGGGGGGGGGTGGGGATTTTTTTTTTTAAAAGATTTTTTATTTATTTATTTGAGAGAGAGAATGAGATAGAGAGAGAGAGCACGAGCAGGGGGAGGGTCAGAGGGAGAAGCAGACTCCCCGCTGAGCAGGGAGCCCGATGCGGGACTTGATTCCGGGACTCCAGGATCATGACCTGAGCTGAAGGCAGTCGCTTAACCAACTGAGCCACCCAGGCGCCCCAGGTGATGGGTATTAAAGAGGGCACATACTGAATGGAGCACAGGGTGTTATATACAAATCATGGAACACTACATCCAAAACTGATGATGTTATGTATGGTGATTAACATAACATAATAAAATAAAATTTAAAAAAATCTTTAAAAATAAAAAAATTAAAAAAAGAATAAGTTGTTTTACAATGATATTCTGTGTTTGACACAATAGTTATTGGTTGGAATGAGGTAAAGCAATAAATTTGTGAACAAGAAAGGGATTAGTGAATAATATTATCCTTACTAATGTGGGGTCAGATTCCACAGAAACATGTCAACACTATTAGAATAACTGGCTTAAAATTAAAATGCTGCATTAGAAAAAAATGTTGCACCTACTTTTTTGACAATTTTTAAATCCATATTGGTTAAAAATTGAGTGCTCTAAGATTGGGGTATACTAGTTTTAGCACAAATAGGAATTTCCTGTAGTAATTGACTTTTATTTAGGACTTACATTTCTTTACTAAAAGGTAATGCATTGCTATCAAGTCAATTTTTATTTTGAATAATTGTAGAGTTCTGAGAAATGGTTAAATTTCAAAAGAAAGATTTTATATATTGAAAAATGTCACATGACACAATAAACTTATTGGAAACCTGAACAACACTGAAAACAAAGACCAAAATATATTTTTTAAAAGTACTTATATAACACCATAAATTGACAATTGATTTAATGATAAAGATATGAAATCATAAAATGATAAATAAAAGTGTAGATCATTTATGGAAGAACACTGTTGGTACAAACCACAGAAAGATCTATGAATGTCAAAGACAGTGAGGGTAGCTTTAGTTGTATAAAGAATTCCAATAAATCAAATCAATGTAATTTCATAATTCAGTCAATGAGCTCTGCAGTCAGTGAAATCTGGAATTACTCCTGGCTCTCAAACTTACAAAGTATGACCTTTAACAAGTTACCTCCTGCCTAGCTATCTAGTTTTTACTAATCTAAAATGGGAATTAAATATGTAAAATACAATGCAGGTAAAACACTTAATACTCCATCTGGCTTTTCTAAGCTCTCAATAATATTTAAGTTATTTTAATTATTTTTAACACAATAGCCACTTTTTCATTACTGATTTATATCCTTTAGACCATGTAACATCATTCATTGACAGGAGTGTCTTTCAGTATTGAATATCTTTTTTTGTCAAGCTTTGTTTTGAACGTTTATAATTAAGTTTAAATAAGGATTTTCCAGAAGGTAACTCATCTTGCTTTTTATGAAAAATCAAACTGTTTTAATCTATCAAAGCAAATGTATGACCATTTGACCATTATGATTTGATAGATTCATGTTAAGAATCTATTTTTAAAGCCTCAGCTAAATATCAAATAATATAGGTAACTATGTCTATAACTGATGACAAATCCAAATTAACTGTTCCTTCTCATGATGCTTATAGGATTTCACTTAAAATTATATTGATTTGCAAACACAATTATGCCTGTGTATATATACTTAATTACTTCTCCACAGGCAAGAATTTGAATATTTTAAGAAGTTCTCCAATATATTTCAAATTCATTTTTGTTTGTCACTCTGAATTGTTGGAATAAAGATACCAATGTTCTCTGTGATTTGATGTATATTTGTTGTGCTTCAGGGCCATCCCATCCAGCATTTGTATCTCCCACTAAATGAGGTGACTAGTAGAGAGACAGCAGAAGAGTGATACATACCTTCTGTTGGCCAGAGAGTCGGGCATCTTCCAGTGGGAGACCAGGTTACTCTTGTAAACAGACAGTATCTGTGGTCCTCACAGACTGCTGACCCTGTGAGGGCTCAGAGTGAGGCAATAGTGGAAAAAGTAGATTTCTCATCGGTGTCACTTAAAATTTGAACAGAAAATTCTTACACTTGGGCTATTTTGAAGACGCTTTGTCTCATCACACACCTCCAGAATGTCCGAGACTTTCAGCTGGTAGTGTGTCATTTAGTTTGTCCCTTGGCAAGTGCCTCTGAGAAATGTTTATGTTCCACAAGGTATTGGGGTCAGAGACTTGACCACCTGGGCTGTTAACTTACTTCCATCTGAATCACAAACACTGGAGAACTTGGGCCTTGTGAGAAATGTCTTAGATGTTTAAGTTCTCCTGTTAGACAGGGTTTCTACATCCTGGCATCACATGCTTGTCTTTCTTGCACCTTTGCTATGTCACACCTATTATACTGCAAATATTTTAAAATCATCATCCTGTTAACAGGTATTTAATGGTATTTGACACTAATTCTGAAGACTTACTACATTTTCATCCTATTGTAACTGCCACAAAGACAACAATTTCCAAACTTATCTTCTCAATTTTTCTACCTTCATTTTTAATAGACCTGCATTTTATTTTTATTATTATTTGAATAAGTTATTTAGGTTTCTTTTGAAAAAAATGTCTGTGGAAAGGATAAAACACTGAAATTTATTGAAACATAGCACCATCCTAGAGATTTGAATATTAAGTTATTATTCATATCGTTCATTGATTCATCCTCCAATGATAACTAGGTATCTGTATTTTAATAGAAATAATTGTTGTAAATGAAAAAAAATAGGTCTAACTATATGGTGGGAAAATGAATTCAATGCTTAAAAATTTCACTTAATTCAAAAAATTGAGGTGGGCTGAGAAGGTACTTTTAAAACACAATTAAATATCATGTGAACATCACAAAATTTTTGAAGGTATTTGCAAATATGTTTCTATTGCTCTGTAGTTCTGTTGTTTTGGTTTTATTTTGCAAAATTGGTTGACAATATTATTTTTATTTTTATGTATTTATTTCTAATGATGTGTAGTTGACATACAATATTACATTACTTTCAGGTGTAGACACAGTGATTCAACATTTTATATACATTATATGATCATCATTATAAAACTCATTACCAGGGCGCCTGGGTGGCTCAGTCGTTAAGCGTCTGCCTTCGGCTCAGGTCGTGATCTCAGGGTCCTGGGATCGAGCCCCGCATCGGGCTCCCTGCTCGGTGGGAAGCCTGCTTCTCCCTCTCCCTCTCCCCCTGCTTGTGTTCCCTCTCTCGCTGTGTCTCTCTCTGTCAAATAAATAAATAAAATCTTTAAAAAAATAAAATAAAAATAAAAATAAAACTCATTACCATCTATCACCATATAAAATTAATATAATGTTATTGTATTGTATGTTCCCTATGCTGTAATTTGCATCCCTGTGACTTATTTTATAACTGAAATCTTGTACTACTTACTTCCTTTTACCTATTTTAGCCATCCCTCCATGCCCCTGCCCTATGGCAATCACAACTTTGCTCTCTCTGTATATGACTCTGTTTCACTTTTTTTGTTTTTGTTTTAAATTGTGCATTGGTAGTTAAAACATATGGCATTAACTTCATCTGACTAATTTCATTTAGCATAAAATCATCTAGTTTCAATTGTGTCAAAAATGACACACATTTTTTTGTTTTTATTGCTGAGTAATATTCCACTGTTTATATATATTGTTTCTATTTATTCATTCACCTATAGATGGACTCATGGGTTGCTTCCATATCCTGGCTATTATAAGTAATGCTGAAATAAACATAGGGTGCACTCATCTCAAGTTAATGTTGTCATTTGTCTTTAGATCCCCTGAAATGGATATTCTGGATGCTATGGTATTTCCATTTTTAACTTTTTGAGGAACCTATATCCTGTTATCCATCATGACTACACCAATTTAAATTCCCACCAGCAGTGCACAATGTTCCCTTTGCTGCACATCCTCACCGGTATTTGTTATTTCTTATATTTTTAGTTCTGAGAGCGTTTTACAGCTCATTGTGGTTTTGATTTTCATTTTTGTGACAAGTGTGATGTTGAGCATCTTTTCATGTGTTGGTTGATCATCTGTATGTCTTCTTTCAAAGAAATCTATTCAGGATCTTGGCCCATTTTTTAATCCGTTTATGTTTTTTGGTGTTGAGATGCAGGAATTCTTTATATATTTTGGATATTAACCTCTTGTCAGATATATCATTTGCAAATATCATCTTCCATTCAGTAGGCTGCCTTTTTGTTTTGTTGATGGTTTCCTTGGCTGAGCAAAAGCTTTGTAGTTTGATGTACTATTTATTTTTCATTTTGTTGCTCTTCACGAAGGAAACAGACTCAAAAGAATAAAGTTAAGGCCTATCTCCAAGAGTTTATTGCCTATGCTTCCTTTAGGAGTTTTACATTTCTGGTTTTACACCTACGTCTTTAATTCATTTTAGGTTTATTTTTGTTTAGGTGTAAAAAGAAGGTCCAGTTTTATTCTTTAGCACATAGTTTCCCAGTTTTTATTTTTTTATTTACTTATTTTTTTTATTTTTTTAAAGATTTTATTTATTTATTTGACAGAGAGAGACACAGCAAGAGAGGTAACACAAGTAGGGGGAGTGGGGGAAGGCGAAGCAGGCTTCCTGTTGAGCAGGGAGCCTGATGTGGGGCTCCATCCCAGGACCCTGGGATCAAAACTACAGTGAAGACAGATGCTTAATGACTGAGCCACCCATGCGCCCAGTTTTCCAGTTTTTAAACATCACTTACTGAAGACTCTCTGTTCCCCATTGTCTATACTTGCCTTCCTTGTCATATATTAGTTGATCGTATAAACAGAGGTTTGTTTCTGGGCATTATTTTCCATTCCTTTCATCTCTGTGTCTATTGTTGTGCCATACTGCTTTGATTGCTAGAGCTTTATAGTATAGTTTGAAGTGTAAGTGCATGTTACTTCCAGTTTTATTCTTCTTTCTAATGATTGCTTTGGACATTCAGAGTTTTTCATAGTTCCACACAAACTTTAAGATAATTTATTCCAGTTCTGAGAAAAATGTTACTGGTGTTTTCTTAGGGATTACATTGAATTTCTATATTGTTTTTCAAAATATGGGTATTTTCACAATATTAATTCTTCTGGTCCATAAGCATGGTATATCTTCCCATTTATTTATTTGTGCATTTTCAAATTTCTTTTATCAATGACTTATAGTTTTCAGAGTATACGACTTTTACCTCCTTGGTTAAATTTATTCCTATGGAATTTATTCTTATAAATGGAATTAGAAAGGGGATTGTTTTCTTAATTTCTATTTCTCCTAGTTTTTTCTAGTGTATAGAAATGCAAAATATTTCTGCATATTAATTTTGTACCCTACAACTTATCTGATTTCATTTATTAGTTTTAATAGTTTTTTTTTGAGGGGGGGTAGAGTCTCTAGGTTAATTATCTAGAGAATCATGTCATCTGAAAATAGTGACAATTTTGCAATTTCCTTATCAATTTGGATGTCTTTTATTTCTTTTTCTTTTCAGATTACTGTGGTTAGGACCTCCAGTATTGTTTTGAATAAAAATGATGAGTGGACATCCTTGTATTGATCCTGATCTTAAAGGAAAAGATTTTAGCTTTTCACTGTTGAGAATGATGTTAGTTGTGGGCTTGTAATATATGGCCTTTATTATGTGAGGTATAGTCCCTGTCTACATACTTTTTTGGGAGTTTTTATCATAAATGGATGTTGAATTTTGTCAGTGCTTTTTCTGCATCTATTGAGATTGCCATATGATTTTGATCTTTCTCAGTTAAGTGGTGTGTCAAGTTGATTGATTTGCAGATATTGAACCATCCTTGCATACATGGAATAAATTCTTCTTGATCATGGTGTATGATCCTTTTATTGTGTTGTGGACTTCAGTTTGCTAAAACTTTAGTGAAGATTTTTACATGTTCATCAGGAATTTTGGCCTATAATAATTGTGTGTGTGTGTATGTGTGTGTTGCATCCTTGTTTTTTTGTTTTGTTTTGTTTTGTTTTTTAATATCACGGTAATGCTGTCCACACAGCATAAAGTTGGAAGCTTTCCTTTGTCTTCATTTTGGGACAAATCTGAAAAGAAGAGGTATTGTCTCTTATTTAAAAATTTGTTAGAATACACCTGTGAAGTTATCAGGTCCTGGATATATGTTTGTTGGGAGTGTTTTGACTAGTGATTCAATTTCTTTACTATTAATTAGTCTGTTTAGATTTTCTGTTTATTCCTGATTCAATCTTAAAAAATTTGTATATTTGTAGGAATTGGTCCATTTCTTCTAGATTGTCCAGTTTGTTGGCATATAATTGGTCACAGTAAGTGTCTTGTGCTCTTCTATATTTCTGAGGTGTATGTTGTAACTTCTCTTCATTTCTGAATGTATTTACTTAGGTCCTCGCTCTTTTCTTCCTGATAATTCTGCTTAAAGTCTTATCAATTTTGATACATGTCTTTCTCTTTTGACCAGGTAATTGAGATACATCATAACCTACATGGGTAAATTCATAAATTCTCAACTAGGATAACAAGAATGGTCAACAAATAAAGAATCCAAAGACATGGATTCTATTCCTGTCTTTACTACTTAATATCTTCTTTCAGCATGAGGACAATTGCTAAAATTTGATGATCCTCAATTAACTCCTCTGGAAAGTACATGTAACCATTCAGTTATTCCTTCATTTCTCTAGAAATCTTTATCAAGAATCTTTTCTGTGCCACATTATACAAATTCTATTTACAGCAATGAGCTAAGGTAAAGGTTAAATCATATATGTTATTTTTAAACTCTAAAGTTTCAAGTAAGTGTAAAATTGTTTTATTATAAATTAAATCTAACTTTAAAATTCTAACGTATTGTATGTCCGAGTCTCTAAAGACAAATGGGAACAAAATGTCCATCCACAGGGGACTGTTCAGCTATACTGAAGTGGAGTCCCACAGTGGACTACTCAAATTTCTGAAAGGATGAGAAAGTACATGCTCATATGGAAAGACACACTACTGGTGCACCTGGATGGCTCAGATGGTTAAGCATCTGCCTTCAGCTCAGGTCGTGGTTTCCATGTCCTGGGATTGAGCCCCACATTTGGGCTCCCTGCTCAGTGGGGAATCTGCTTCTCCCTCTTCTTCTGCTTCTCCCCCTGCTCGTGCTCTCTTTCTCTCAAATAAATAAATAAAACCTTAAAAAAAATCAGGAAAGGATACATGCACACGCATATGTATGTATGCACACAAGGACATACAAAGTGTATATGTGTGTTTCTATATGTATAAATGCGTGTGGTTTCTGGTGGGGAGAAGGTTAGTGGGAAAGGAAGAAGCTTTCTCCTCCTCCTCCTTTTCTTCTCCATTCTTTCTCTTCTCCTTCTACTTCTACTCATTCTTGTCCTCCCTTTCCTCTCCCTCTTCTATCTCTTCCAATCACATTTGGATGGTTTACTATACACTGTGTTAAGTTTGCAAAATGATGGTCTTTGCTCAATGATAGGATCATGAGATAATTTAATATATTTGTTTTCATTTTCTATAATTGTTTATATTAAATATATCATCTGTGTTCTTAAAAAAAAGTCTTATCAATTTTATATATTTTTTCAAGGAGGCCACTCTTCATTTCATTGATTTTTTCTATTGTTTTTCAATCTCAATTTCATTTATTTCCACTCATGTAGATTTTGAAACATTGTGATTTCCTTTTCATTTTTCTCCAGGGATTGTTGATTTTCTTTTTTTTTTTTAATTTAAATTCAATTACCAACATATACTACATCATTATTTTCAAGTGTAGATTTCAGCTTTCATCAGTTGCATAAAACACCCAGTGCTCATCACATCACATGCCCTCCTTAATGCCCATCACCCAGTTACCCCATCTCCCTACCACCTCCTCTCCAACAACCCTCAGTTTTTTTCCTATAGTTAAGAGTCTCTCATGGTTTGTCTCCCTCTCTGATTTCTTCCCATTCAGTTTTCCTTCCCTTCCTCTATGATCCTCTGTGCTGTTTCTTATATTCCACATATGAGTGAAATCGTATGATGGTCTGTCTCTGATTGACTTATTTCACTCAGCAAAATACTCTCTAGTTCTATCCACATTGATATAAATGTTAAGTATTCATCCTTTTTGAAGGCTAATATTTCATTATATTTATATACAGCATCTTCTTTATCCATTCATCTGTTGATGGACATCTGGACTCTTTCCACAGTTTTGCTATTATGGACATTCCTGCTGTTTATAAATTTTGGGGTGTCAGTGTCCCTTGGGATCACTACATTTGTATCTTTGGGGTAAATACTTAGTAGTACAATTGCTGGGTCATAGGGTAGCTCTATTTTTAACTTCTTGAAGAACCTCTGTACTGTTTTCCCAATTGGTCATGGTGAATAATCCTTTTAATGTACTGTTGGATCCTATTGGCTAATATCTTGATGAGAATTTTTGCATCCATGTTCATTAGGGATATTTATGGTCTATAATTCTCCATTTTGGTTGGGTCTTTGTCTGGTTTTGGGATCAAGGTAATGCTGGCCTCATAGAACAAGTTTGGAAGTTTTCTTTCCATTTCTATTTTTTGAAACAGCTTCAGAAGAATAAGTATTAATTTTTCTTTAAATGTTTCATAGAATATAAAGATGCTGTCATAATTTTACATACTACCATACTTTTTAGAAAATAAAATTGTTAGACAATTAAAAAATAAATACAAATTAAAAACATGAAAGCAAAAAATTAGGTGGAATTAAATCCAAATAAAGAAGATTCTGGTGAGTGTTGTTGATAATGGGGGAGGCCATCATGTGTGCGGACTGGGGCAATAGCAGAAATCTCTGTACCTTTCTCTTAATTTTGTTGTGAACTTAAAATTGCTTTAGAAAATAACATCTTAAAAATATTCTGAGAAAGCAATTGTATGGCTTTTGGAGAAATGAGAGATATGTTTTTTAGATGGTGAGATACCATTATACCAAAATTAAGTAACTAATGGCTGGTGCTTGCAAACATATGGTCTTAATTCTAAGCAGGAGTCATGAGAAAATACTTTTGAGTCAAAGTTGAAATATGGACAATTCTTGTCACTCTCTGAAGATACTAATGATCTGAAATACAGAGAATTACATCTCATTAATTTAGTAATATATACCATAATATTTTGATGAATAAATAATTTATTTTGACAAATAGTTATATATCAAAATAGAAATATTTCCCATCTCGTTGTTCTTTAAAAACACTGCAACATTTGTGTTTATCTAATTGTTCACATATTAATGCTTTTCCTTGTAAGAGTAATTCTTTATTTTAAGTCATAAAATATAAAAATTTAAGTCATAAAAAAGTTTCTTAAGAAACTTACAGTTTGGAGAAGAAAGTTGAGCCTTTTGGCTGCACAGGTGAATTATTACTGATTCTCTGGAAAACTCTAATCCATGAGAAATTAGTGAAGAAGTTCAACAAATACTATGAGAAACAGATTTTATTAGAATTCAAATAGAAGCTCTTATACTCATTTGAATTTTGTAGTAACAATAAAGTTAATTCTTTCTTACTTTATAGTATCTGTGTATATCTATATATGTTGTATCACACTGGACACACTATAAAAGTATCTCACTAGGACTAAGTAAGAGGAGAAACTGACAAAGCTAGCAATTTTGGGTTTCTGATAAGTGACAAAAGGTTAAAAGTATTTTGTGAAATATGTACATTTGAAAAAATCCTAGATATTCAAGGAAGAAGAAGCAGCATATTTGTCCTCTTGTTGCCTAGCACTACTCCCATGTTTCCCCACCTGCCCACCCTACCTCAGTGATCAAGAAGATTTGTAGTTTTTACAATTTGGAGAAGTTGCAAAAAGCCATGGTGCTGGTGCCACAGGGCAGACTTGATTAGACGTTGGGAAGGGAGCAAAATAGCCCATTGATTTTTCAGCTCAAAGTGCTAATTTTGCTCTGTCATGATGAGGAAAACTCAGACTTTTACTATCAGAGCTTGTGGTCTTTGTGTCAAGTGCTCTGACTTCCATAAATATAATGGGAATATACTGTAAGGGAAAGTACAACATAAGAGTTGACATGAACTCTCTACACACTCTCGGCTAATGGAAAAAAAAATATGTGTACAGGGAGAGACCAAGATGAACCCAGCAGAAAGTAAAAGTTGAAGGAGACTTGAGAACTGTTAGTAAAGTTATGAGCACTCCCCTCCCACATTCACACACACACACACACACACACACATGCACTCACGTCACATGGCAGAGGGTGTAAGCCCTACTGACTAGCAGTATTCGAAAAAAAAAAATTAGTGGTTGACATCAAAGCTATAAAATCACAAGGATCATACCCAGGAGGAAAAGCAAAAAAATAAAAATAAACAATAAAAATTTAGAAAAACTGAACAAAAATATCACGAGGCAAACAAAGGGGCAGAGCAAGATGTTGGAGGTGTAGGAGACCTGGATTTCATCTGGTCCCAGGAATTCAGCTGGATAGGGATCAAACCATTCTGAACACCTATGAACTCAACAGGAGATCAAAGAAAAGGATAGCAACAACTCTCTGAACAGAAAAGCGACCACTTTCTGGAAGGTAGGAGGTGCAGAGAAGTGAATCCAAGGTGTTATTCAGGAAGATAGACAGTGGGGGAGAGGGCCTCTGTCAGCCGCTTCTGGCAAGTGATAGAGCAGCGGAGCACAAAATCGGAACTTTTAGAAGTCTGCTCTGCTGAGGGACTTAGTCACTCCAGTGGCTAAGTGGGGGCGTGGAACCCTCGTGGAACAGTGTGGTTGCAGGACCCTCGGGGTCACAGAAAGACCAGGGGTGCCTGAGTGTGGCAGAGCTCCCAGGTATCGGAGTGGGGAAGCCAGCTGCAGAAACGGAGCTGAGGAGTGGGCTCTCAGCTCGGGGTTGCCATACACCGTGATCCATAGCACAGTCAGGCCACTGCTCTTCCAGCAGGGACCCAACAAGCAGCAGATCTAGGAGACTCCCCTTCCTGCCCTGGGAAGAGCGGTGCGCAAGCACACCGCAGGGATCTGCTGGGTTTGGAGACTCCAGTTGGGGTCGGGTGCCAGAGATAGAAACACTCAGTCACAGGCCGGGTGAGCACGGAGTGTGCCCGGAGACTGGAGAGACAGGAGTGATTGATGCTTTTCTCTGAGGGCTCACTGAGGAGTGGGGCTCTGAGTCCTCAGCAACTCTGGGGCGGAGACTGGGAGGCCTTCATTTTCACTCTCGTCCTCCAAAACTGTACGGAAAGCTTGCAGGGAACAAAAAAGCTCCTGAGAGCAAACCTGAGCAGATTACTTAGCCCTGCCCCCAGCAAGGGCAGGGCAATTCTGCCTCCGGCAAAGACATTTGAGAATCACGGCAACAGGCCCCTCCCCCAGAAAATCAGCAAGAACAGCCAGCCAACACCAAGTTTACCAGTCAATGAGAATGGCAGAACTCCAGAACTAGGGGAATACAGCAC
>NW_022589763.1:0-2032 GCF_004348235.1 Phoca vitulina
ACCCTAACCCTAACCCGTACCCTAACCCTAACCCGTACCCTAACCCTAACCCGTACCCTAACCCTAACCCGTATCCTAACCTCTACCCTAACCCGTACCCTAACCTCTACCCTAACCCGTACCCTAACCCGTACCCTAACCTCTACCCTAACCCGTACCCTAACCCGTACCCTAACCACACAGGGTGATGAGGGGTTACATGCTATAGACCACAGACACGGTGCACAATTATTCAGCCACACGGGGTGATGAGGGGTTACGTGCTATAGACCATGGACTTGGTGCACAATTATTCAGCCACACGGGGTGATGAGGGGGCTATGTGCTATAGACCATGGACACGGTGCACTATTATTCAGCCACACAGGGTGATGAGGACGGTATGTACTATAGACCATGGACACGGTGCACAGGGTGCACACAGTGTGATCATCCACACATCAACCACACAGGGTGATGAGGGCCAGTACATCCCATATAACATGCGCACAGCTGAAAACCACTACGCTCACTGAATGAAGCCAGATGCAAGATTAGATACTTTGTATGATTACATTGACCTGAAGTATCTGAAAGAAGCTACTTCCTAGACAGCGAAAGGACACCAGTGGTGGCCAGGGGCTGGGGAAGGAGCACTTGCAGTTACTGCTTAATGGGGACAGTTTTCTTTGGGGCACTGAGAAAGCTCTGGAAAAATGGTGAGGGATGCAAAGCACTCTAAACATAGTCAATGCCACAAAATCATACACTTAAAATGGATAAAGTTGCCATTTATTATCAATGACATAAAACGAGACAGTGATGGCAGTTATTAATTTCACAAAAGAATTCAAAGGAAAAGGGCATTAAGATTTAGATTTTGTAAAGGTAATGACTGTCAAACATAATTTCATAGTTTTATATGCAGCTGCCAACACAATATCTCCACTTTGGTGTCTGGCAGATGCCTCCAACTCAACCATGTCCAAAGTCATGATTTTCAGCCTCAAGTCTGTTCCTCTCCATGCCTTCCTCCGTGTAGACACCTCTCATTCCCGCTTCTCAGGATCAAACTTTGGCATCATTCTCACCAACTCCTGACCAAGTCTGAGGAAAAAGAAAGCTTATTGGGCGCCTGGGTGGCTCACTCATAAAGCATCTGCCTTCGGCTCGGGTCATGATCCCAGGGTCCTCGGATCGAGCCCCACATCGGGCTCCCTGCTCGGCAGGAAGCCAGCTTCTCCCTCTCCCCATGCTTGTGTTCCCTCTCTCACTGTGTCTCTTTCTGTCAAATAAATAAATAAAATCTTTTTTTTAAAAAAAAAGCTGATTTTATTGTTGAAACAGATGTAGAACCACATGTCTACGAGCACTTGGTGTAGCATAGTATCCCCACTGGTGCACACAGAAGAAAAGAAAAATCGTGTTTAATCAATTGACCATGTGCATGTAGTAAAATGACGAATAAAAATAAATTCCTAGTAAACTGTTTATCTGTGAAAGGTAAAACAAACTAGGGGATACCAGGAGAAAACAAGCTAAGGGATACCAGGAGATACCAGCTTCACGATGTCAAGGGGGGCAAAGATCTGAGTGCAGGTATTTTGTGTGCCACTATGTGGCCTGCCCCATAGTAGACGCCCAGTAAATACATACAGAGGAATAGAAAGGACAGTTTTAACACCATCTGAAGGAGCACATACACGCACAAGTACTTGTATCCTTGTGAAGACACCATGTTCCTCATCGTTAGATTCCGTTTCATATAAACGTCACTTCTGAAATTAGACAAACGCAATCTTAACAAAAAACACATTCATACTTATTTTGGGAATGCATAAATTTCACATAGGAAAACGACGAAGAATACTTAGCAAACACCTGAAGGACAAATCACGCGAGCTCCCGCGAGAGTGCACGTGCACGAGCACAGATGAGCCGCGCGCCTGCCCTGTCGCGCGAGCTCCCGCGGGAGTGCACGTGCACGAGCACAGATGAGCCGCGCACCTGCCCGCCCGCGCACGTTCCCGCGGCAGCGCAGGTGCACGAGCAC
>NW_022589763.1:2042-2845 GCF_004348235.1 Phoca vitulina
CCTGCCCGCCCGCGCACGTTCCCGCGGCAGCGCAGGTGCACGAGCACAGATGAGCCGCCCGCCTGCCCTGTCGCGCGAGCTCCCGCGGGAGCGCAGGGGGACAACAAGAAAGCACAGGAGGCCTTGTGCATGAAGTGGAGGGACACAAGGGCATATACTGTTGGAGTAGGGAAGACCTCTGCAATGTGCCCTGTGTCGGGAAGCAACAGGGAACACGCTGCTCCCTATGACTTGGTAAACCTGGCCAGGCCGTGCTTCTGGGGCGGTGCTGCGGGCAGGGACAAGAGGTCAGGAGCCAGGACCCACCTCCACCCGAGGGCTACGCCACACCGATTGCGCGCGCAGGGGGCGGGCGAGAGGCTGGCTGGCCACTCACCACGCATGCGCAGGGCACTGTGCGAAGCAGCCCGACACCCACCTGCGGAGAGAGGAGCACCGGCGGCACAATACAGTGATGGAGACAAAGGGTACATGACACGAAGGGCCGAGCCCACACGAAGTGCTGACGGAGGGAGCCGAGCGGTGACGGATGGCCCTGAGGGGAGGACGAACAGCGCCGAACCTGGCTGAAGGGCCGAGGGGCCGAGCCTACACGAACTGCTGGCGTATGACGATGGACGGTGCCAAGTCCTGAGGAACTACTGTTATAGCGCGCCGAGGGGCCGAGCCCGGACGGAGAATGCCGAGCACTGACGAACAGCACTGAGGGGCTGACGGACGGCGCCGAGCCTGAACGAAGGGCCGAGGGGCCGAGCTTACACGAACTGCTGACGGATGATGACGGACGGCGCCGAGTCTTGACG
>NW_022589763.1:2855-4160 GCF_004348235.1 Phoca vitulina
GGACGGCGCCGAGTCTTGACGAACGGCTGTTACAGCGCGCCGAGGGGCCGAGCCCGGACGGAGAGTGCCGAGCAGTGACGGACAGCACTGAGAGTCTGACGGACGGTGCCGAGCCTGAACGAAGGGCTAACGGAGGGTGCTGAGCAGGGACGAAGAGTGCTGAGCCTGGACGGAGAGTGCCGAGCAGTGATGGACAGCAGTGAGGGGGCTGCCGGACAGCGCCGAGCCCGGACGAAGGGCTGACAGATGGTGCCGAGGGGCCAAGCCCGGACGGAAGGTGCCGGGCAGGGACAGACAGCAGTGAGGGGTGACGGACAGCACTGAGCTTGAATAAAGGGCTGACGGAGGGCGCCGAGCAGGGACGGACCGCCCTGAGGGGCTGCCGGACAGCGCCGAGCACGAACGAAGAGCTGACGGAGGTTGCCGAGCAGTGACGGAGGGCACCGAGCAGTGACGGACCGCACTGAGGGGCTGCCGGACAGCGCCGAGCATGAACGAAGAGCTGACGGAGGGTGCCGACAGTGAGGGGCTGCCGGACAGCACTGAGGGGCTGCCGGACAGCAGTGAGCTTGAATGAAGGACTGACGGAGGGCGCCGGGGGGCCAAAGGAGGAGATCGAGTTATTTGAAGGGGGACGACTGGCAGCGACAGACACTGACGGGAGGGGGCGGAGACGGACGACAGGTGCGGAAGCTGGTGATGGGAGACGGCTGAATGCCGAGCGAGCGACGGAAGCGCGAGTGCATCCGGGGAGAGGCCACCCCGGAAAGGGGCGCAAGGAGAGAAGTGATGGAGGAGGAGATGTGACGGGGGCTCGGGGCTGTGCAGCAGCTGCTCCGGGAAAACCCTGCTCGGTGCTCTCCCCTCGGTGCCCCCCCCCCCCCACACCCGCACACTCGGTGCTCCCAGCTCCCGGACACCTGCAGGGGAGGCGTGCTCCTGCACTCTCGGTGCTCCCGGACACCTGCAGGAGAGGCACGCTCCGTGCTCCCGGACACCTGCAAGGGAGGCGCGCTCCTGCACGCTCCGTGCCCCCGGACACCTGCAGGGGAAGCGCGCTCCTGCACGCTCCGTGCTCCCGGCTCCCGGACACCTGCAGGAGAAGCGCGCTCCTGCACGCTCGGTGCTCCCAGCTCCCGGACACCTGTAGGGGAAGCGCGCTCCTGCATTCTCGATGCTCCCAGACACCTGCAGGGGAGGCGTGCTCCTGCACGCTCGGTGCTCCCGGACACCTGCAGGGGAGGCGCGCTCCTGCACGCTCCGTGCTCCCGGACACCTGCAGGGGAAGCGCGCCCCTGCACGCTT
>NW_022589763.1:4260-16450 GCF_004348235.1 Phoca vitulina
GCTCCCGGACACCTGCAGGGGAAGCGCGCTCCTGCACGCTCGGTGCTCCCGGCTCCCGGACACCTGCAGGGGAAGCGCGCTCCTGCACGCTCGGTGCTCCCGGCTCCCGGACACCTGCAGGGGAAGCGCGCTCCTGCACGCTCGGTGCTCCCGGCTCCCGGACACCTGCAGGGGAAGCGCGCTCCTGCACGCTCGGTGCTCCCGGCTCCCGGACACCTGCAGGGGAGGCGCGCTCCTACACGCTCGGTGCTCCTGGCTCCCGGACACCTGTAGGGGAGGCGCGCTCCTGCTGACTCGGAACCTGTGTTGGAAAGCCCACCTACGTGCGGGCTAACACCTGCTGCCGCCATCCTCTGTTAGCATTGCTCATTCACAGCGGGTCCCCCCACATCCCTGAGAGTCAGGATATACTTGTGCCATCTCTCTGGAAACGTGAATTTTCCTAAGCGTTTACCCTAAGGGCCTCCACGTAGTACCCCCCAAATAGCCCTGATTCGTCTGTCCCGCAGGCGTCCTAGCAGAGGGAGGAAGAATGGGACACTGAGTCCCAGAAATCCTGTCCCTGCAGGCTAGAGTTCTCCCCAACCCTTGCCAGAGGTCTTGCTGCACCTGGGAAAGGAGTGCACACGTGCTGGTTACGTTAGGGGACTTGGAAGCAGGCTGTGTGCAAAGTGCTGGCCTGGCGGAGGGTGGACCAGAGGCTGGGCTCTGCTGGGCAGCTAAAGCCCACAGCCCCTGAGCCCTGCCTGTTAGCTGCAGGAGCAGAGGCCCTTCCTTCTGGGAAGCAAGCAGTTACCAGCTCCAAAGCCGTAACCATGGAGCTCACAGCACATTCAGCCTGTGTGGGGATTGCCGAGTCTGCAGGCAGAGCTCCTGCTGCATGTGGGGATTGCACCATCCACGGGCAGAGCTCCTGCTGCAGCTAATTCCTCCATGATGCCAAATACAGCTCTTTTTCAGCCGCGCACATTGAAAACAGAGTGCCCACCCACCCTGACTAGACAACAGGGGGGCTGTGCTCAGGGACCTGAGGTTTCTGGATCGATGACAAAGCTTCAGTGACAGTTCCTATCTGTGGGTCTGAGCTGTTTCCTTCAGGGCGACAATCACCTGCACAGGGTCTGCATATAACCGTCATACCCCGACCAGAATTTCTTCATTGCCCGGCGACTCCAATATGACCTTTCTCCTCTCCCCCAGACAGATGCATCTATCCAACCACAGAATCATGATCTGGACTTAAGAGTAAACCTGGGCTCCAAGGACTGATCTCTGCTGCTCTCCATACCCTAGTTGCTGAGCCCCAATACTCGGGACTGTCCTGCTCTCCCCACTTTCCTTGTGCCCAGTAACATCTGTGACGTGTACACAGCCAAAGGCTATCACCAGTCCCCACGCTAATTCCCACACATGGCACAACCTGGCCCCAAGCCCCAGTCTCGGGCCTGATTCCTGCATAGAGCCCAGATGAGGCTCCCGGCCACATGGCGCATCTCACATCCAGCCCCAGGGGGATCTTTCCAGGCACAAAAGAGACCACTTGTGACTCCACCCAAAGGTGCCCTGTGCTTGCTAAAGTGTCTTTTGGGAGAGGCGCCTGTTGCTGAGAACCCCAGACACCCTCACTGAGGCTCTGTCCGCTCCTGCCTTTCCTGACAATGAGCACTTGTGTTGTGCTGGGCACATGGGCACCCCAGGGGTCAGCTGATGCAGCCTGATACCCCAGGAGGGGGCTGGCTCCTTTGCTGCTTCATCAAAGAGCTCAAAGACTGGTCCCCAGCTGAGATACAAACAGTGCATGTGTGCTGTTTCCTTTGGCCATTGCCTCACCCCCATGGGACTTGGGGGAAGGAAGGACCAAGGCACATGTTAGTTCCTAAGCAGGATGTTATGGGGTACACCATGCTCCCCAAAATCCATATGTTGAAATCCTCAGCCCCAGGACCTCAGAACGGGACTGTAGTTGGAGATGGGGTCTTAAAAGAGGTGGTTAAGGTGAAATGAAATTAGGGTGGGCCCTTATCTGATACCACCGGGGTCCTTATAAGAAGAGGGGATGAGGACACAGACATGCACAGAGGGACGACCATGTGAGGACACAGGGAGAACCCAGGGTCTACACAGCCAGGAGAGAAGCCTCAGGAGGAACCAGCCCTGCCCACACCTGGATTTTGCACATCCATCCTCCAGAACCCTGAGAAATGAATGCCTATTGTCTAAACCAGCCAGTCTGGGTTATTTGTTATGGCCGCGGGAACATGCCATGAAAAAAATCAGGTCTCAGACCCGACAGAACCTGCTGCCTATTGACCTTGTGCATGAGTTACCGGGACCCCAGGGACAGGATCGTGGAGGGGAGCAGGGCTCTGGCTCCCTTCCCTCCTGGTTTGCATGCAGCAGGTGCCCAATGCCATGAGCACCTTCTGTGTAGCAAGTACTCTGTGTCAATGGTCACACCGGCCGTCACAGCAATCCTTGGACCGGGACATTCATATACACACTTTGTTTGTGGTGTGGCAATGGAGGCCCCAAGGGATGACGTGGATACCCTGCATCACAGGCTGGTAAGTGGCCAAGCCACAGTCCCAACCATGTCTCCATGCTGATTCTCAAACCCCTCCCCCATCAGCAGGTGAAGGGGAATAGATTTCAGCCCTTGAGCAGGGAAAATCTTGTTCTCCCAGGTAGGCAATGCCATCAGGATGTGGAGCTGGCTTCCAGACCCATTCCAGAAAGAACTGGGGAAAGCATCGTGTGCAAGCTGCACCGACTTCTCGGCCTTGTTGGACTGTGCCGCCCAGTCCCCAGGGCACCCTCACCTTGGCGGGGTCTCAGGCCCAGCTGCCCTTCCAACCCTGTGCTCTGGATTGTCATCCAAGTTCATTTGCTGGAAACTCCCTATCCTGCTGCCCAAGCCCCAGGAGCAGATTCCTGCTCTGTAGCCACCAAGACATCCAGACTCATCCTGGATCTAAGTGCAAGAGTGTGCTCTGCCCTGAGTGGCCACCATCCCTTCTGACCAGCCTCGGGGTGCCTGGTCCCTGACTAGGAATCTCCCTTTGGGGAGGCAGACCCCGAAGTGGCCCCTGGGGCCTGTCAGCATCTTTTGGCCTCACCAAGCTCTGGTTCGTGGTAGACACGGCATGGGCCCTTCCCTTCCATGCATCCATGATTATGGCGGATTTGCTTGTTCGTATTGTTCAAATGATGTGAACATGGCTGTTCTACTCACAGCTTCCTGGGGAGGCAGAGGGAGGAATCAGCAAAGCGACAAATGCATCAGCAGCCTCACTCCCACTCACTGAAACCGCTCTCCTTACAGCTGCGTTCACCTGAGCGCAGGTCTCAAAGTGTTACAAGCACCCAGACTGTGCACCGAGGGGTGACTGCACTCAGCGGGGGCACAGACACGACGGTGCGTACCCCACGACACCTGCATCTGCCAAGCCCAGCCCCACAGCAACTGCGTTAGTTCAGTTGTTCAATGACACACAAAAGCTTCCAATACACAGGTGTGTTTTAAACAAGCAATAGGGATGCCTGGGTGGCTCAGTCATTAAGCGTCTGCCTTCGGCTTGGGTCGTGGTCCCGGGGTCCTGGGGTCAAGCCCCGCATCGGGCTCCCTGCTCCATGGGAAGCCTCCTTCTCCCTCTCCCGCTCCCCGTGCTTCTGTTCCCTCTCTGTCTGTTAAATAAATAAAATATTTTAAAAAATTAAAAAAATTAAAAAGCAATAGAAGAGATTTGGGGCATACCACCACCGCATTCATGTTCAAAGCACCCATCCACATTCCCACAACATGGTGTTATTCTTGCCGATTTTCTCTGTGCATGTGCATCTCTAGACCAAACCACACAACTCTGCTGTGGCCACCTCCATAGCGTAGCAAGCCATGCGAGCCACCTCCTCTAGGATTTCCAGAACACGGCAACATCAGAGTCCATATGAATGTGTAATTCACCTAGTGTAGGGACCCAGAGACTGTGCATGAGCATCCTGGCAACCCCACTGTGGCCCCCCGGCAACCCCACCATGGCAGAGCCTCCCCGCCAGGCCCCGTTCTCAGTTCTTTTTCCCGCCCATGTCTACACTGCCCTTCCCAGTCTACCCTCGTCTGGCAGTGTGGGTGCCTCGGCTCAAGATGTTACCAGGGGGACGTAGCGGGATGGAGGAGGGTCTTAGAACAAGGGGTCTGGCTCCTGCAGCCCCACTCCCTGCTGGCAGGGACCCTCCACCCACAAGGAGGAAAGAGAAACCAAATGGACAGAGCCTGGGCCCCTGAGACCCACTGGCCTTGGACTCACGTGACAAACACGTGGCCTGAATCTTTCAGCCCTGGTGTGCGGGGACACCCCAGCCACGTGGCAGTAACAGACTGTTGCCCTAAAATCAAAGGAGCTTTGCCAACTCCTCCAAGACTCTTACAGAAAAATAAGACTTCGTAAGACTTTTCCGAAGCCAGAGCCCACGCTGAAATCAGAACCTTGCGGAGCATCACTCAGGTAAATGGGGCTTGAAAGCAGGGACCCCTTTGAAAGGATCGCCTGGAGTTCAGGTCCCGCCCACCTCTGCCTTCCCTGCTGAGGGGCACAAGTTTCCTTGACAACCCTCACAAACCTGCTCCGTTCCCTTGGCAACCAACTTTCTGAATTGCCCAAACCTTCCCTGTTTGCACCATTCCTGTTGCAGTCTCACGGAGCCTAAAGGGACACTGCTGTTAGTATGTGTCAGCAAATCCATGGCTGTAAACCTGCAATTATCGGTTACATAAGGTTTTTGTTTTTTTTTTTAAGATTTTATTTATTTATTTGACAGAGAGAGACACAGCGAGAGAAGGAACACAAGCAGGGGGGAGTGGGAGAGGGAGAAGTAGGCTTCCCGTGGAGCAGGGAGCCCGATGCGGGGCTCGATCCCAGGACCCTGGGATCATGACCTGAGCCGAAGGCAGATGCTTAACTGACTGAGCCACCCAGGTTAACCTACATGAGGTTATAAATCAAAAAATTCCACAAGAACCAGCTTTCCAGGGTGACTCATTCTGTACTTGGCACCCATGGGAAGGATGCTGTAACTGTTCTCATGGTGGATGAACCCCCTTTCTGACGGAGCCAGGCCTTGGGTCCCTCTCATCTCAGCTGCTTTGAGTGTCCCCGTACCCTCATGCCCACAATATTGCTCTCAGCACCAGGTCATAGAAGACATTACTCATCTCCTAGGATGAAAGGGTTATTTTATACACAAATAGTGGGCTGAATGGTGGCCCCCAAAAGATGTGTCCCCCAGAACATGTGAAAGTGACCTTATTTGGGAAAGGGTTCTTTGCAGATACAACAAATGAAGGATTTTGAGCTGACACCATCCTGGATGAGCATGGCCCGAAATCCAATGACAAATGTCCTTACAAGAGACAGAAGAGAGACACAGACACAGAGGAGAAGCCACGTAAAGATGGAGGAGATGGGAGGGATGCAGCCACCAGCCTAGGGACACCTTCCAGCCCCGGAAGCTGGAAGAGGCAGGAAGGACCTGGAGCCTCTGGAGGGAGCACGGCCCTGCCCCGCCTGGATCTCAGACTTCTGGTCTCCAGAACTGGAAGAGGATAGATTTCTGTAGTTGTAAGCCATCCAGTTTAGTTAGTTATTGCAGCCATAGGAAACTAATTCCCACAGAAAGAGTGCTCTCTCCTTCGCTTTGCTCTGATCCAGGATAAAACTAATATAAAATGCTAACATTTGAGCATTGTGAATGGATGATATGTAAGAATTCTTTGTACCATGTTATGGCTTTTTGAAAGTTTGTCATTGAGTTAAAATAAACATTAACAGGGACACCTAGTGTGGCTCAGTCGTTAAGCGTCTGCCTTCGGCTCAGGTCATGATCTCAGGGTCCTGGGATTGAGTCCCATATCAGGCTCCCTGATCAGTGGGAAGCCTGCTTCTCCCTCTCCCACTCCCCCTGCTTGTGTTCCCTCTCTCTCTGTGCCTCTCTGTCAAATAAATAAATAAAATCTTTTAAAAAATAAATATAAAAAAATAAATTTTTATTTTATAAAAATAAAAAAAAATAAACATAAACAAAAATTCTCAGGAAAAGTCTATGTTTATGCTTGATCCAGGACATTCTGTGCTCACTGATAAGTCCATGCCTTTGCTTTCAGATGAATGTGATGGACTTGGGGCCGTAACACCTGCTCTTCATCTCAGGTTATTATAAGGGCAAATAAGCACAAGCAGCAAAAGCAAAAATACACAAATGGGACTACACACTTAAAAGCTTCTGCACAAAGGAATCCATAGAGTGAAAAGGAGACCTATAGGAGAAAATAATTGCAAATCCTATTTCTGATAAGGGGTTGATATTCAGAATATACAAAGAACTCCTACAACTCAACAATGAAAACAAGTGACCTACTTGATAGGTAGACCTGAACAGACATTTCTCCAAAGAGACACACAGATGGCCAATGGATGTATGATGAAAATACGCTCAGCATCTCTAATTGTTAGAGAAATGCACACTGGAAGCACAATGAAATACCACCTCACACCCATTAGGATGGCCACTATCAAAAAAGAGGAAACAACCAGCATTGGTGAGTGTGTGGAGAGATTTAAAGCCTTGTCCTGTGCTGGTAGGAATGCAAACTGGTGCAGCCACTCTGGAAAACAGCATGGATGTTCCTCAGAAAACTAAAAATAGACCTACCATCTGACCCAGCGATCTTGCTTCTGAACACATTTCCAAAAGAACTGAAAGCAGGATCTCAGGAGCACCTGGCTGCCTCACTTGGTGGAGCATGCAACTCTTGATCTCGGGGTTGTGAATTTGAACCCCACATTGGGTGTAGAGATTTTTAGAAAAATAAAAATCTTGGGCACCTGGGTAGCTCAGTTGGTTAAGCATTCAACTCTGGATTTCAGCTCAGGTCATGCTCTCTTAAAAAAAAAAAAAAAAAAAAAAGCCAGCAGGATCTCAAAGAGCTATTTGAACGCCCATGTTCACTGCAACATTATTCACAATAGGCAAGAGATGGGAACAGCCCACACGTCCTGGATAGAGGAATGGATAAAGAAAATGTGGTATATACATACAACGAAATATTATTCAGTCTTAAAAAAAGAAAAGAAAAGAAAAGAAAGAAAGAAATCCTGTCCTCTTACAACATGAATGACCCTTGAGGATATTATGAGTGAATTAAGGGAGTCACAAAAGGACAAATATCATATGATTCCACTTATATGAAGTGTCTAGAGGAGTCAAATTCATGGAAGTGAAATGCCAGGGGCTGGGAAGACGGGCTGGGAGTTGTTCAATGGGTCCAGAGTCTCAGTGTTGCAACATGAAGAAGTTCTAGAGATCTGTTGCACAAAACAGAATATAGTTACTATGGAACTGCATGCTTAAAAATTAAGAGGCTAAATTCTCTATTCTGTGTTTTCTGCTACAATTAAAAATAGGGTTTTAAAAATATTTTTTATATTTTTATAAGATGTTTAAGTAAACTCTACACCCAACATGGGGCTCAAACTCACAACCTGAGATCAAGAGTCGCATGCTCTCCTGAGCCAGATGGGTTGCCCCCAAACTAGTTTAAAGGCCAGGTTAGCATTATACTTTTTTAATATAGAAACTTTATTTTTTAACTTCTTCTCTTTTTTTAAGATTTTGAGATAGAGCATGAGCAGAGGGACAGGGAAAAGCAGACTCTCCGATGAGCATGGACACCCCCCCACACACCCCGCATATAGGGCTTGAGACCATGACCTGAGCTAAAGTCAGGTGCTTAATGGACTGAGCCACCTAGGCACCCCTGGAAACTTTAAAAGCTTTAATGAATTCAGTTGCATAGTCACAATACTTCAAAATACGGGGTCCCGGGGCGCCTGGGTGGCTCAGTCGTTAGGCGTCTGCCTTCGGCTCAGGTCATGATCCCGGGGTCCTGGGATCGAGCCCCGCGTTGGGCTCCCCGCTCAGCGGGAAGCCTGCTTCTCCCTCTCCCATTCCCCCTGCTTGTGTTCCCTCTCTCGCTGTGTCTCTGTCAAATAAGTAAATAAAATCTTAAAAAAAAATGCAAAATACGGGGTCCCCAGTGGGAGAAGAATAGCGTACAGGTCCCTGATGGGGAAGGACTCTGATGCGGTTCCATCCGGTTCAACTCGACACTTCCCGAGGTCACTCCTGACCCTAGAATTTCTATGGTTCATGGCCTAGGACATCTTCTCTTCCCCTGCGTTTTTCCCACAGGCACACTACTAGTAAAATATTAACAATATGGTCATCCCTCAGATTGTGGCAGCATGGCCTGGAACGAGATGCGTTGGCCCATCGCCCCCCTCCCAAATGAGGAAAGGCAAGTCAGACCTGGATTCTGCAGCTTACGACCTCAAGTCACAGAAAGTCTCCGTGAGGCTGTGAAGGGACCTCACGGGAAGTTAACTGCCTTCAGGAGTGACTGTCAACTCGATTACTAACCAGAAGAGCTTCCCGGAAGATCGCAGGGAGAAGGTGCAATGTAGGGTCAGAGACCACAGCGTCCAAACAAAGCAGTTTCAGACCGAATTCTGCACCATACCTGTGCAATCGCATGCCAAGGACTTCACGGGTCCTGTTTGGGGCTGAATTGTGTTCCCCAAACGATAATGTTCACATCCTAACCCCTAGTACCTATGAGCATGTCCTCATTTGCATTAGGTTCCTAGCAGCCATGACCAAGTTAAGGTCCCACTGGAATAGGGTGGGCCCTAATCTAATGACAGGTTTGCTTAGTAAGAGGAGGAAAAGGGGAGGACAGAGAAAATGCAGGGCAGAAGACCCTGGAATGACAGAGCCAGAAGCCAGAGTAAGGCATCTACGAGGCAAGGCAAGCTAGCAACCACCAGAAGCTGGAGACGCAGGTGGGACACCCCCCCCCGCCCCCGGCCCAACTTTGGAACCACCCGCAGGACCACAGCCGCTGCCCCCGCCCGAGCCGCGGAAGCCCCGCCCCCCCGCTCGCGGAGGCCCCGGCCCCGCCCAGCCGGCGGAGGCCGCACCCCCCCGGGCCGCGGAGGCCCCGCCCCCCCGCCCAGGCCGCAGACTTCGGGCCCCAGAACTGAAAGGGCAGACAAACCCCCAGCTTGTGGAAACATATTACAGCAAGCTGCAGGAAACTCGCACAGACCCTGTTCTGCTGGCTGCTGGGAGCGAGGGTCTCATTCAAGGCAGATGGATTACAGAACCCCCCATCAGCATTGGACCGCCAGAAATCCCGGAGCAGTGGCCTCGCACCAGACTGCTGAAGGGTCCTGTCCCGAAGCGCGCAGGCGGCATCGCGACCGCGCAGGTTCTTGCACCCCGTACGTGTGGGGGTGGGGGCACCGAGTCTCTCCGGGGAAGACCTTCAATGTCACCATTCACAGAGCTGATCAAGAGCCCGGTACTTACAGTGATGAAAAGCCGGCTGGGACCTCCGCTATGCTAGGAGCAGAATTCTGAAGCTGATCAGACAAAGGGATGGGGGGGCGGGGGGGAGAGGGAGGGAGGGGGCTTCCTCCCGGGAGGCCAGCAGGCACCCAGGCAAGGAGCTCCTCGGGAGAAAGCCGCAGGGCCCCGCGAGGGGCTGACTGCTGGCTGAGCCCAGTGGTGTCCGCCCCTGCTGGAGCCCAGCCACCCTCACAGTCAGACCACACAGACTTTGTGCAGGAATCTGAAACACAGGAAATAGCTCGCAGCAAAACCAAACCAGTAAGGACAAGCAAGGCCTAAGTACGTGGGCACCTTCAGCGCACAGTGGATGGCCAGTCGGCCCCTCCCTCCCTCACCCCAGGGCTTTATTCTCCTGCTTCCTCACCTGGGCATGGGGCGAATTTCACACGGCAGCGGGACGTCCATCCTCTTCCTTGGCAGGTTGCAACCCAGCAGTTTGGTGGAAGGTTCCAGCAAAGGCCACTCAGACCGGTGACCTGCACAGCCGTGGCCCCTCGCTCTCTCCTGCCAGCCCAACCCTGCAGCTCCTGACAAGGACAGGTAGCATCGCCTGACGTACGCACACAGGTGCTCTTGCTTCAAAGAGTATACACAGCCCTGTTCCAGAGACACCTGGGCCCCACTCTCAGAAAGGCTGCTAAGGTTGGGTCAGGCTGCCCAGGTGGGCCTATTCTTACCCATCAGGGGCTCATAGGTGAAGAACATGGGCCTTGCTGCAGCCCATCAGGAACAGGTGTGGGGGATCAGGAGGGGTGAGGACAGACATCGGGTTGCTATTCTATTTAGTTTTCTAAATCATTTCAACCAGCTGGTGAGTCAGAGGGAGCTTCAAGAAGACCCTGTTCTCACAAGATGTAAGGAATAGGGGAGGTGGGGTGGTGGGTGGAGACACAGGCCAGGGTGCCCGTGGCTGCAGCGGGCACAGCAGCCCGGAGAGGCCCTTCCTGCATGCAGCCGAAAGCTGTGTACATGCTGGTGGAGGAAGCCACGCTCTCTGCACCACGGAGGGGTTGACTCATCCAGGAGCAGCTGTGGGCCTTGCTGGGGCCCAGCGTGGCCTTCTGGCATCTGAGCTGGGAGCTGGACCAGCAGCTGGGTGAGCGTGCCCCACGGAAGCTCCTGGGGATGGGAGATGATAGAACCTGCTCAGGTGACCCCAATAACAGGGTTGCAAAACGCATCCCACCGAAGGGAAGGTTTTTGCAAAGTGAATCCTGGGAGTCAGGTTTTGTGAAAGGGGCGGTCAGAGGGGGACGGGGAGCAGTGCGGAGGAGCAGGTGGCCATTCCAGCCAGCCCACAAATCCTAACGGCTCCGAGCCTCCCGTCTGCTGTCTGGTTGTTACTTCGCTTCTCCCAGTGTGTGTGCAGGGTGCCGGTTGCATGCACTGCTGAATGTGACTTGCCGAGGACGGGGCGGGAAGGCGTGTTGAGCAAACGTTTCAGGAACCACAGGCCCGCATGTCCTGCAGACCGCACCTTGGGGTACACAGCCCAGAGTTTCCCGCAGAGGCCGGGGATGGGCTCCAGCGTGTGTGTGCCAGATCATGGAGTGGGTGAGACTCCAGGGAGCAGTTGCAGTTTTTGCCGCCATGTGGGACGTGGCGTTCCACACCTGGAAGCCCCAGGATCTCATGGCCCAGCACCCCCGGTGCCCCGTGTCTGGGCTCCTGGGAGCCGGGAGGACCAGGCCAGCTTCTGCTACACTCTACTACACTCTTCCTTCGCAGGCCACGGCGTCCCTCAAGACTGGGGCTGCGGTTTCTCAGGGAGAAACACAGGACGGGGCAGCATCCTGTGTGGGAAGAGGAGGCGAGGAAGCTTCTGTATGTGGACACGTGGGCCTCTGGCTGAGGGCACACAGGAGGGGCAGTCCACATGAGGGCGTAGGGGTCCAGGAGAGCTCACAAGCATGTTTTGCACGGAAGATGTGAACGCGTGGGGACAGAGGCCCTGACCGCAGACACGTTTGCTGTGGAAACTGAATTCTTTCCCGAGAATGTAGACAACGGAAAGATTCCAGGCACGCGGGCAAACGAGTTCTGGAGAGTTCCAGATGTACTTACGGGGGAGTGGAGACATGGATGGAGACTGGGGCTCAGCTCTGCAAACACTGGAAATGCTTCCGAGCCGGCAAGAAGAAGTGGTTCCTCCATTTGCCAAGAGGGAGGGCAGGTGTGTGGGGTTCCCGAGACCACCCCAGCTCCGCGGACTTGCTAGGAGGCTCGCAGGACTGGGAGTAGGGTTGTGTGCAAGGGTCTAGGGCGCACTACGGATATGCACGGGCGCATTCCAAGGTTGGGAGGGGGCGGTCAGGAGGAATCCGGGTGCTGATTCCTTATGTTCCCTCGGAAATTCCCGGAAGGTCTCGCAGAACGTGCTCTTCCCCCAGCAAGGAAGTGTGGAAACACGAGGCGTGCTCCTCCAGGGAAGCGCCTTAGAGACTCCGTGCCTGGGCTGGGTCGGTCACGTGGGCACGCTGCCCGGCACCTCCAAAATCCAGGCACCCAGCAGGAAAGCAGGCGTTCAGCATGAACCACGAGGTTTGTGCCAACAGTGTAGACACAGAGCCCCTCGGTCGGTTAGGAATAGTTTCAGTTCGGGGTAAGGAACCGCTCACTGCTCTGAGCTTCCTGGGGGCTGTAAAGATGAGTACACCTGGAGACGGAGTGGGGGGGAGGGAGGCGGGGCCAGCGTGGAGACGGGTGGGGGCGGGGCGGGGAAGGG
>NW_022589763.1:16850-44143 GCF_004348235.1 Phoca vitulina
GGGGCAGAGCCAGGGTGGGGCCGATGAGCGAGGCCTGAGGAGGGAGGCGGGGTCGGTGTGGCGAGGTCAGGGGCGGGGCCCGGTGGGAGTCCGGAGGTAGGCTCCGGGCCAGGGGGCTGGGAGTCTGGGGGACTGGATCAGGTCAAAGCCAGCGTGGATCATGGTGAGCCAGGGTCAGACCAGGGGTGGGAACTGAGCATGGAGGCGGGGTCAGGGCCCGGGGAGGGGGTGGGGACTGGGTGAGCAGGGGCGGGGTTGGTGGGGGGGCGTGAGCTGAGGTCGGGGCGGGGGCGGGGTCAGGGCCCGGGCACTGGGTGGGGGTGGGGACTGGGTGAGCAGCGTCAGGGGCAGGGTTGGGGGGGCGTGAGCTGAGGTCAGGGCCGGGGGCGGGGATTGAGCGGGGAGGCGGGGTCTGGGGCGTGGCTAAGGAGGACTCCAAGGGGAGCTGCGTGTCTTTTTGGCTCTTTCTGGCTGCCGGAGTGGTTTTGCACGTGCTGCCCTTTTCCTTGATGCATCTCAGCCGCACGAGTGCACACTTACACATCCATGCTCAGATGCGTGTATACACATGAGTGCACACAGGCATGCACACACACCCCCGGATGAAGACACATGTGCATACCCACACAGGGACACAGTGCACACATCTACACATGCACACATGCCCTTAAATGTGCACATACACACATGCTCGTGCACACCCATTCGTCGGACGCACACACGCATGCACTCACCTAGCCACACAGGGACACGTGTGCACAGTATACTCGCATACGTATGCACAGACACATCCCACATTTTCAGACATGTGCATGCACGCCCACACTCCTGGATAGCAGACACCAGCTAATCTTTCAGGATTCGGGTCAGAAGTCCTCTTCCACGATGGTCTTCTCAGGCCTGCCCAGCCCAGGACAGGGTCACAGCACGTTAGTGTGTAATGACTCGTTAGCTGGCACTGCAGGTCCTGTGCCCAGTATGTTCCTCCAGCACCCGCACCATAGTGAACACCTGAACTGCTGTGGGGCTCAGCTCCAAATCTCCTTTTTCAGGCATAGAAATCTTCTCAGGAAACACGGGGCTTACTTTGGGGCTGCCAGTGACAGAAGATGGGACTCTCGTGGCTGTCTGTACAGACAGAGGGTAGGTGTGAAGGCCAAGCTGTTGATTTGGCCTCTTGATAACAGTATCGTAGGCTCAGGGTCTTTGCTTCCATCTTTCTTCCTTCTGCAGCCAGTGGACATAGTCTCCTCATGGTCCCCAAATGCTGCTGCAGGTCCAGGCATCACACACACGGTGGACAACACAGTTTAGTCTGTTTCCTCCTGTGAATCTTAATTCTTCCATGAAAATCCTTCCTTTGGAGATCCCAACAGAATGTCCCCACAACCTACTGGCCAAGATGCCAGCCAAACCAAATTCTGGCACAGACCTAGAATTACTAGGATCACCTCAGACCATGGCTCTCAACCCACCAGATTCTGTTCTTTCAAACAGCTTGCTTGAGATACATTCCCATACCATGCAGTTCATCCAGTGTGCAATTCAGGGGTCGTCAGCATAGTCGTAAAGTTGGACAACTATCACCACAGTCAATTTTAGAACATTTTCATTGCCCTGGAAGGAAACCCCATACCCCCTTCCCCCAACCCTGGACAACCACTAATCTCCTCAGTCTCTCTAGATTTTCCTGATCGGGACATTTCGTGTAAAGGGAGGTATGTGACATACAGCGTACTCATCTGTCTTCTCTCGCTGGGCGTCGTGTTTTCAAGGTCCATCCACATTGTGGCAGATGTCAGCAATGTTTGAAGGTTCCAATTTCTCCCTGGTTTATTGTCTGCGTTTTTCATTCCAGCACCTCGGTGGGAGTGAAGCAGTGTCTCATGGTGGGTCTGTCAACAGATTGTCACCCCCTTTATGTCAAATATTTTGTGACACTCCCCTCACTTTCTGCAATCAAACGTAGAGGTAACACGGTGCCTCTGTACATGTAACTCACATATGATTAAATGTATGTATCTATTAAGTACTATAATTGCACTATAAAGGGGAATGAAAGGTAAATACATTTTAATAAAACAACATGTAATTTAATATGTCAGTGCTTGGCTTCAACTACACTAAAGATGTAAAAGTAATCAGATGCTTAAATTTAAATTTAAGAAAAGAGATAACATTCAACTTGATTCAACCTTTATATTTAATATTTTTTAAACGAGGCATATCTGTATAAAATCTGAATCACCATGGTTACAGCAATCCTGGTGCATTTATTGGCAATTCAAAAACTGAGCCACTCTGCCACTGAAGATATTTTTTTTCCAACATGTTGAAAAATTCTCAGTAAGATTCCGAATAAAAATGAGAACACTCTTTCCTAGAATCACATTGTAGTTATATTCCTGCAAAATTAAGTGCATCTTACAGCCATTCGGAAATCATTTGTGTTTATAAGTAGATCAGAGTTAGATTGTTTGCTCAGAATTGTTTGCTGGTCTTTCCCAGGAAAGGTGAGCAGGACACAGCACAGTGTCCCTCCCTGTGGGATGCCTGGCAGCTCAGGGCACCATCGCAATACACGCACAGAACACCCAACTTTTGTGTCGACCGGGAATCTACAATTCCATATACACCTGGGAGCATGCAGCTGGGGTCAAAGGTCTCCAAACTGGGACTCACATGTCCTCTCTCCAAGGTGCAGGAGAGGGCAGTGGTTTGGAGGGAATCCCTTTGCAGAGCCTCCGATTCATGGGTGCTCCTGAAATTAGACTGCCTGGGAGCTCATTTGCAGAGCAAACCCCTCATGCAGCCCCCTTTTCCTATGGACATTAAATCCTCAAGATCCCATAAATGTAAGATGTCTCAGTCAGCTAGGGCTGCCTCAACAAAGCACCCCAGACTGAGGGGCTTAAACCGTAGGTAGTCATCCCTCAGTCTGGATGCCTAGAGTCTGAGATCCAGGGGGGGCCGAGGCAGGTTCCTCCTGAGGCCTCTCTCCTGGCTTTGTAGACTCTGCCTTCTCCCTGTGTCCTCACATGGTCATCCCTCTGCGTGTGTCTGTGTCCTCATCTCTTTACAAGGGCACCAGTCATGTTGGGTTATGGCTACCCTGCTGACTATTGAAACTAAGTTATCTCTTTAAAGACCCCATGTCCACCTTCTGGGGCCTGGGGGTGAGGAATGGAACATATGGACTTGAGGGGGACACAGTTCAGTCCATAAGAAGAGGTTTCCTGCCTTCCCCAGCCTGGAGACGTTTCTGTTAAAGGTGACAGCGGGTGGCATGCGTGGGGCGTCACGAAATCGGCTCTGTGTGGGACCCAGGACAGCTGTCTGTCCTCCAACAACGCCAAGAATCTCTGTGTCCAAGCGAGAGCCCATGAGGGCAGCGCACCCCCAGTGTCTCTGAGAAGTAGTGCGTTTCATGGCCTCAAACATGCGTAGCTCTGTTCAGCTTCGCCCACCACGCATCTTCACGTGGCTGGAAGGAAGGAGCTTCCTTCCAGAAAGTCAGGACGGATTGGGCTCTCAACAGTCACTCCCGGGCAGGAGGTGGTGCCAACCTCATGGGGAACTTGCTGTGACTCCTTTCCGACAGGAGGAACTCAGCTTTGTTAGAGCAGAGCCTCTTGGATTTACTCCTGCCCAAGACAGGCCTAGCTCGTCCTCACAGAATCCAGTAAGTGTTCATGCTTTTCCTACAAACACAGTGTCTGTCTGTACATTTTTCTGTACACGCTACCCGGTGGTCGGCTCTGTCCCCGCCCCACCCCTGTTGAATTACGGTATCACTGTGCTAAAAATCACTGATTTTTATGTCTTCTTATCGACTTATCCCTAAAACTGAAAACCCAAGTTTGAGACACACACACGCATGCATATGCATTTAGAAGACGTGAAGGAACGCGTGAGGGCAGAAAGCAGATCTGGGGTTGTCTGCAGAGGAGAGAGGGCGGGGCAGCATGGACGCCTGGGGGATGAAAGGTACGTCCTTATCTTGATCACGGTAAGAGTTTCAGAGTGCGTACGCATTTGCCAAATTGTACGCTTTCGGTGTGCATCCTATTGCATGGGAATTACACCCTCATGAAGCTGTTAAAAACAACTCCGGGTTTCAGGTACTAACATCATTGCACATTCAGAGAACTATTTTCATCCATCTTGTTTTTAAATGAGCCCAGTGTTCGTGTCACTTCTGTGTCATTTGGGTCTGGGCTGGGTTGGTCCAGGAAGTGTCCTGTAACTTGCCTCTCTTGGTGTTATGAGCACCACACAAGCACACATTTTTCTTGCAGTGAATGCTGAACGGGCTAACCCGACTGGGCTGGGAGGGAGGGCCGGACACACTACCAATATTCCATTAAGTGGAATAACCCTCAACATGCAGATCTGAAGATCCTATGAGCGAGAGCCCTTCTTAAAATGAAATACCACACAGAAAAAGGTGCAATAAGATGGACCGTAGCCCAACTTCCCTGAGGCTTTTGGCCACATCAGGTTAAACAAGAATTTCTAGGGGCGCCTGGCTGGCTCGGTTGGTGGAGTAGGTGACCCTTGATCTCGGGCTTGTGAGTTTGAGCCCGCGTTCGGTACATAGATGACTTAAAAATAAAATCTTAAAAGAATTTCTAAGTCAAAGACTAGATGGCAAAATCAACAATTGCTCAATTGCTAGGCGGTTGTGAAGCCCGTTGGCCCGCTTCCCAGACCGAGAGAGGGAACCCATTTCATGAGTGGATCACACATCATTTTGAGCCTTTGCCATTATTTGCTTTCCACACGATTGAAAGAAAAGCATTTCAAACTGTCCGTTGAGAGATTTACCAAACCTTTTGTGTAATACCTGGGCATGTCCTTGAGAAGGAATTGAAAGGATAACCGATATTTTGTAACAAAATCTCTACTCATCTAAGCAAGGTGTCTTGGTGCGAATGTCTAAAAGTGGAAACAAGAATGTATCTAATGAATCTTTTTCTTTTTAAGTTTTTTTAAAATGTATTTATTCATTTAAGTGATCTGTACCCCCAACCTGGGATACCCAAGATCAAGGGTCACCCACTCCATGCAACTCCACAGCCAGGTGCCCCCAAATCTTCTGTATTCCTAGCAATAAATCCTGATCACCCTTCAATACATATGGGGGAAAAGGGAGTTGCGTTCATTGTATTAAAAAAGCAGCTCAAGTACATTTTTATTTACTGCTATAAATAGTATATGGTGTATTTAAACACCTACTGTGTTAGCGAGTTGCCAGTAGTCATAATTATAATAATTCAGAAAAAAGGTAATTCTTAGAGCTTTAGGGTTATAATAAATATAACAGATTTTAACTATTTATAAGCATGGGGATGCTGGCGTGATCCATAAAAGACTTCTGGGCATAAAAACGTGTTGCCTAACAGTTTCACTGCAAGAAAAAGAAAACATCTAACATTCTCTGAGTGATGAGGAATGAAAGTATAATTTGAAATAGGAACAGAATAGAAGGACGCCAGTCTGGGAGCCTTAGGGGTAGGGTTACAGCCCCAACTAGATGCCCCGCTGCCAAAGGCAGACGTAGAGAGCCCATGAAAGGGCCAGCGCTGCAGGGGTGGGGCCAGACGGGCCCAGGGGACTTGGGGCGGCGACCCTGCTCTGCACAGTCCTGTGCTGGCGGAGTCCTGTCCTTGTCAACCTGTCCGAACCCACAGACATTCACAGCACCAGGATGAGCTGGACTGGACTCGGAGTTCCGTTAATAACGTTGTAGCTCATCGCTTGTCACAAATGTACCACCCGACGCCAGATGTTCCTAAACCAGGGAACTGCAGGGGGCTGGTGGTTGGGGAGGTCATGGGAACTCTGTATTTTTTGCTCCATATTTCCGTAAACCTGAAACCGCCTCAAGAAATGAAGCGTAAAAATTGTAAAACAAGAAGGTAAGGCAGAGGGATAAGGGGAGAGAAAGGATGGATGACAGGGAAGATGTGGAGACCCCGCAGGGCGGTCGGAAGGCAGGGTTCCCATCAGAGTGTCCCAATCAGAGCTAACGCACTGCATAAGCCTCACAACGTGGGTGAATCTTGCGAATGTAACATTCAAGGGGAAAGTAAGTCGCAAAAGATTACATACACCATAAAATTGTTTACAAGTTACAAACAATAAAAGTTAAACTACACGGCTTTTAGGTGTGTAAGTGGGTTAAACAGTGACCTCCCCCCACCCTGAAAGACATGTGCACATCCTGATCCCTGGAAGCTGTGGTCGGATCTTACCTGGAAAAGGGTCTGTGCAGATGTGATTCAGGGAAGGATCTGAGATGAGACCGTCCTGGAACAGAGTGGCCCTAAACCCAGTGAGTGTCCTTATGAGAGACACGCAGAGCAGCAGGCAAAGAAGAGAAAGGGTCTGCGTGGCCATGAAGGCACAGATGGAAGACGCATCTACAAGCCGAGGGATGCCCAGGATCGCCAGGGCCAAAGAGCTGGGAGAGGGCCTGAGAGGACGCTCCCCTGGAGCTTCCGGAAGAATCCGTCCCTGCTGACACCCTCACTTCATGCTTCTGGGCTCCACCACGTGCCGGAGTACATTTTAAGAGCCCGTTTGTGGTCATTTGGTACAGCAGCTGTGGGGAACTGACAGGCACGCGCACCTAGGGGGACGAAGCCACCCCAGGTGGAAGGCGGACACCCAGTGGTGCTGGCCAGGGTGGGCGAGCGGGTGGGTGGGATGGCAGGGCTGGGGGCCACTGAGCTTTTTAGGGTGATGGCTCGCAGGTGCTGATTAAGCTCTAACCACCACACACATGTGAGCACACCAGTGCAGCAGGGTTGAGACCGAGTCGTGATCCAGGTGAGTGAACCGTCTGACTGTCCACCTGTGGTCCTCAGAACAAGGCCAAGAGCGTTGCTGTGAGTTCATGGGTATCCACATGGATGTTGTTGGGTACAAACTCACTTGAAATGGGAACATGCATTCAGCACACGTGGGAACGGTGAGACAGGCAACACACAGTGACCACCACTCTGCCAGTGTCTCCAGCGCTAGGACCAAACGGGCCAGAGGACCTGGGTGTGATGAGCAGGCGGCATGCCCCACAGCCGGCTGGGGAACGTCTGTCCTGCCCGTGGCCGGCTCTCAGGAGGGGTCCACAGGAGGGTCATCTGGGGGCTCAGATGGAGGCCGGCCCGAGTCCAGAGGCCTGGCGGCAGGAGAGAAGGTGCGCTGTGTGATGACCAAGCCCTTGGTCCCCATGGATCGGTGTGGATGGACTGTTGAGCCAGCCATGGGGCAAAGGAGGGAGCCGGAGGGCCTGTCAGCATTGTCCGAGGAAACAAGGGCGTTGTGAGTCTTATGTGAGTCACAGGAGGACAATGGTTCATCACACGAAGCCGGTGAGAGTTCACTGGGGCTTCCAAAGCAAATGACCACATCCTGGTGGGTTAAACATGAGAAATGTCTCTATTGTCTCAGGGTTCTGGGGGCCTGAAGTCCCACATCACAGCATCAGCAGGGCCTCACTCTCTCTGAAGGCTCTATAGAAGTATTGGAGAGGAAAGAGTTTTCTTCTACCCTCTTATGTTCTGTCATTGAGGCCTGTGAATTAAAATAAAAAAAGAGAGAGATTAAAAGGAAAACAGAAAACAATGTGTATGAATATTGACATGCAGAGGGCTCCAGAGACAAGAAGTGATGTTCAAAGATGTAGTTACACTCTGGGGTTTATGTATCCTTTTTTTTTTTTTTTTTTAAGATTTTATTTATTTATTTGACAGAGAAAGACACAGCAAGAGAGGGAACACAAGCAGAGGGAGTGGGAGAGGGAGAAGCAGGCTTCCTGCAGAGCAGGGAGTCCGGCACGGGGCTCGATTCCAGGACCCTGGGATCATGATCTGAGCTGAAGGCAGACGCTTAATGACTGAGCCACCCAGGTGCCCCTTTATGTATCCTTTTAACAAAAAAGAGGGTTTGGGTTTCAAGGTCAGATAAATTGTGGGGATATGACCAGAGAAACAGTGAGGGAACTAATGTCCGATACGGGTTATTTTAGTAACATCTGTCTGTGCAGTGTCTTCTCGGTGCTGGTGGCCCCTCTCCAGTGATAAGGGTCACTATCCTTCTCCTGGCACAGGACAGGGTAGGGGGGACCCTTCACAAAGGGAAATTTGGGGTGGCAACTTTCGGTCCCCTTTGAAGGATCAGTTCCAGGCATCTCTCCCAGCTTCTGGAAGTTGCTTGGCTCGTGGCAATTTCACTGCAACCTTCACACGACATTCTCCCTGGGTGCCTGGGTGTCTGTGTCCGAATTCTCCCTTTTTATAGGGAAACCAGTCCTATCGGATTAGGGTCCAACCTAATGACCTCTCTCAACTTGATTGCCTCTGTGCAGACCCTGTGCCCTAGTGAGGTCACAGTCTGAGGTCCTGGGGTTTTGGACTCCAGCATCCTTTCAGCCCAGAGTAAAGCAGCTTTCTGGAACACCAAGGTAGGGGGATTCCTTTGATCACTGTGGTTTCTCAGGAGCACAGGCTGGGGTGACATTCTGCACTATGGGGCTTCTTATCGCTTCTCCTCAAAGCCTGTTCCCTCGCCCTGTCACAGTCCCTGGGCTCTGTGTTTGGATCACAGGTGGTATTGGAGAGATGCCAGGGGGACGACCCTAGCCCTGCAGACTGGGGTCGGATCTGGAGCTGAAGACCCCAAACCAGGAGCAGGAGTCTGGAGTGGGGGAATGGAGTGTGAGGTCATGTTCTGATTCTGCAGCTGTGTGAGTGTGTATGAGCGTGAGCATGGGAGTGTGTGTGAGCGTGTGTGAGCGTGAGCATGGGAGTGTGTGTGAGCATGGGAGTGTGTATGAGCGTGTGTGAGTGTGAGCATGGGAGTGTGTGTGAGCGTGTGTGAGCATGGGAGTGTGTATGACCATGTGTGAGCATGAGCATGTGTGTGAGCATGTGTGAGCATAGGAGTGTGTGTGTGTGTGAGCGTGAGCATGGGAGTGTGTGTGAGCATGTGTGAGCATGAGTATGGGAGTGTGTGTGAGCGTGAGCATGGGACTGTGTGAGCATGGGAGTGTGTGTGAGCATGTGTGAGTGTGAGCATGGGAGTGTGTATGAGCATGGGAGTGTGTGTGAGCGTGTGTGAGTGTGAGCATGGGAGTGTGTATGACCATGTGTGAGCATGAGCGTGTGTGTGAGCATGTGTGAGCATAGGAGTGTGTGTGAGTGTGAGCGTGAGCATGGGAGTGTGTGTGAGCATGTGTGAGTGTGAGCATGGGAGTGTTATGAGCGTGAGCATGGGACTGTGTGAGCATGTGTGAGCGTGAGCATGGGAGTGTGTGAGAGCGTGTGAGAGCGATGGAGGGTTAGAGAGAGACAGGGACACAGAGAGACACAAAGAGAGAGAGACAGAAGGAGAAACAGAGAGAGACACAGAGAGAGAGAGACCCACGGGCGGTGGTCCTCATAGTGCGGAGGCACAGATGAGACACGGATGAGACACAGATGAGACACGGATGAGACATACATGAGACACGGATGAGACATACATGAGATGCCGGTGAGACACGGATGAGACATACATGAGACACTGATGAGACATACATGAGACACGGATGAGACACGGATGAGACATACATGAGACGCGGATAAGATGCAGATGAGACACGGATGAGGCCAGCTCTGCACTGAGCAGGGAGGAGACCCCCCAGGGCAGGTGGCAGGAACTGGACAGGCATCGGGGACAGTGACAACGTTGTTCTGGAGACTCTGGGCAATATGCATAGACTGTCCTCCTATGTCCTCAAACCATGATGAAGTTTGTTTGTTTGTTTTTAATTTTATTTATTTATCTATTTGAGAGCGAGCGAGAGAGCGAGAGAGAGAGCATGCACAGGCAGGGGGAGCAGCAGAGAGGGAGAAGCAGGCTCCCCTGCTAATGCGGGGCTCGATCCCAGGACCCTGGGATCATGACCTGAGCCAAAGGCAGATGCTTAACGACTGAGCCACCCAGACACCCCCCTTTTTTTAATTTTTTAAAAATTAATTAATTAATTAATTAATTACAGAGAGAGAAAACTGTGATGTAAAATAATTCGATCTCTTGGACATTCTGCATCAGGCCGTTCTGAAACCAAGCAAAGTGATCTCACTTTTCTTTGCCCAGAACTGGGAAGCCCATGCCGGTGGACGCAGGATGGTGAGGTCCTCAAGAACTGACCCGAGCAGGAGGCTCTAATACCGTAGAGAGATGACCAAGTGAAAGGTTTGGGGTAGGAGCAGTAAGTGTGGAGAAGTGACTGGGAGACACATGAGGGGACAGGGACAGATCCCAGAGTGCCCGGGAATAGGGCACATATCCCAGAGTGCAGGGGAGAGACGGGACAGACACCAGAGAGCAATGGGGGAGGGGACAGGGGACAGAGTCCTGAGTGCAAAGGAAGAGGGGGACAGGGGACAGGGAACAGACTCAAGAGAGCGGTGGGGGAGGGGACAGGGACAGACCCAGAGAGTTGTGGGGGAGGGGACAGGGACACACTCCAACTGCAAAGGAGGGGGAACAGGGGGACAGATCCCGGGGGGGGAGCAGGGGACAGACCCTAGAGATGAGGGGGATGACACGGATGACACAGGGGACAGACCCTAACACAGGGGTGGGGGAGTGGGGGTGGGGGACATGACACAAGGGACAGACCGCTGGAGAGCAGGGGGAGGGGAGACTCCAGAGAGGGGAGGGGATGACGCGGGATGACACAGAGGACAGACCCCAGAGAGCGGTGGGGGAGGGGACAGACCCCAGAGAGTGGTGGGGGAGGGGACAGACCCTGAGACAGAGGTGGGGTAGTGGGGGTGGGGGACATGACACAGGGGACAGGCCCCCAGAGAGAAGGGGGGGCAATGACACAGATGACACAGAGGACAGAGCCCCAGAGAGCAGGGGGGAGGGGACAGACCTCCAGAGAGGGGAGGGGATGACACGGAATGACACAGGGGACAGACCCCCGGAGAGCAGTGGGGGAGAGGACAGGGGACAGACCTGGGAGGGGGGCAACACAGGACGACTCAGGGGACAGACCCCCCCCAGAGCAGCCGGGGGGAGGACAGGGGACCAGAGTCAGCATGGGGAAGTCATGAGCAGTGGACACACAAGGAAGGAACTTCCGGAATCCATCGTTGGGACACTCTGGAATTCCTGGAATCCCCGCAATCCCGGGAATGGGGCCCCTGGGCTGTGGGGCTGAAGTCCCAGGACACACAGCCTTTGAGTCCCCTGTGCAGGAATTCAAGGGTAAGCTGTTACCTGAAGAATTAGGACAAAAAGGTGATTTGCCGGAAGATCTGTAAAATTAGCTAACACCTTTTTACAAGTCTTGTCATTTGTATCTTTATCATGTGTTCTTGGTAGAAAACATGTGTGGGTCAGGAAAACTACTCAAAGAGAAAAAATCCCAGTGACCTGCTGCCAGAGATGTGTCTTGTTTCCACGCAGATAGTTTTAAACCCCTGAGACCTCTTTACTTGCTCCTCTTACCCTCACGTGAATCCTACACACAGAGCAGACAGCAGACGGGGTCACGGCACTGGGTGCAGAGGGTCAAGGGGCTGGAGGGGGTGTCACGGGGTGGGGTCACAGGGTGGGAGGTCACTGTGCTGGGGTTGGGGGTCACAGGGTGGGTGTCATTTGTCTGGGGGTCATGGGATGGGGATGATGTCACGGGGTGGGGGTGATGTCACAGGGTAGGAGTCATGGGGTGGGGGTCACTGTGCTGAGGGCAGTGGGTCACAGGGCTGAGGGTGATGTCATGGGGTGGAGGTCACTGTGCTGGGGTCACGGGATGGGGGTGATGTCACAGGGTGGGGGCAATGTCACAGGGTAGGAGTCACTGTGCTGGGAGCAGTGGGTCACAGGGCTGAGGGTGATGTCGCGGAGTGGGGATGATGT
Source organism: Phoca vitulina (assembly GCF_004348235.1). NCBI lineage: Eukaryota > Metazoa > Chordata > Mammalia > Carnivora > Phocidae > Phoca > Phoca vitulina. The sequence goes on from NW_022589763.1 coordinate 28,770, forward strand.
CACCAGGCTGGGGGTGAGGTCACAGGATGGCGTAACGGGGCTGGGGGTGATGTCATGGGGTGGGGCTGATGTCACATGGTGGGGGTCACAGGGTAGGGGTGATGTCACAGGGTGGGGGTCATGGGGCTGGGCGTGATGTCACAGGATGGAGTGATGTCAGGGGGTAAGGGTCACACTGGGGACTCAGCTGCCTCGAAGTTAATACACTGCCCCTAACCTGACGGAGCACAGGTGGTGAGGGTGGGGGTGTCCATGGGGGAAGGGTGACCCCGACCTGACAGAGCATGGGTTGTGAGGGTGGGGGTGTCCATGGGGGAGGGGTGACCCTGACCTGACAGAGCACAGGTGGTTCTGATTTGTTAGCTGAAAGAGGAAACATGAATTTAAAAACTGTACTATAAAATTTTTCCAAGGACAAAAAGAGAGAGAGAGGGAGAGAGAGACCCCCTCACATCAGGATTCCCTTTGGAAAACAGGCAACAGCAAGGGGTCTCCTGGAGACGTGTGCAAATCTCTGTAAAAGCCAAAGCACCTGCGGCCAGTTCTGGGTCCCAGCGGAGTCTGTCGTGGGGCCCGGGAGCCTCTGCATCTGGAGCATCCGTAAGGGGTCCTGCCTCCTGTCTCTGGGAACTGTGCTCCCACGTACAATTTCCCGCTTGTCTAAAAGATGGGACTTTGATGTTTCCTTTGGATCAGGACAGAGAACGGGTGCATGATGGGTTGTGTCTGGCAGAAAATGCAAGATTTCTTCGTTTCTCTGACAAGACCTGCAGTCTGATTGTATCAGTCATCTCAGGCTGGGTAACAAAACCCCACAGACGGGGCGACTTCAACGACACACATTTATTGTCACCGTCCTGGAAGCTGGGAGTCTGAGATCCAGGCGGGGCCGAGGCGGGTTCCTCCTGAGGCCTCTCTCCTGGGCGTGTAGACCCTGTGTTCTCCCTGTGTCCCCACGGGGTCATCCCTCTGTGCGTGTCTGTGTCCTCATTCCCTCTTATAAGGACCCCAGTCCTATGGGATCAGGGTCCACCCTACTGACCTTATTTTACCTAAATGCCCTCTTCAGAGTAATTGTTGGCAAACACAGCCGTGCTCAGAGGTCCTAGGGAATAAAGCTCAGTCATAGGGAATCTGTGGACACAGCTCAGCCTGTGGCATTGGTTTAATGCTTATTCTGTAATAATTTGTTTTCCTTCATTCTTATGTTTCATGGAGAGGAATTTCAGGATTGGTAGGAGATTTGGAGATTTCGTGTTTAGTGCCTACCCCCATCCTAACTGACGTATGGTGAGGTACCTTTGATCACATTACAGCAGGGGACGGGTCTGGGGCGGGCCCGCGTGTCCCCGCCCGGCACGGGTCTCACAGGAGCCCTGCCCATGCGCCCCTCCGAGGGGCCACTGGTGCCTCGTACCCACGGTGTTGGCTGAGACTCAGACCAGCCTCGCTCACCTCTGCTTTTGTCTTGCATGGACACCACCCCCCAGTACGTCTCTCGCCTGCTCTGGTGGGGTGAATGGGGTGTCCCCAAAGAGACATGTCCACATCCTGACCCCTGGAGCCTGTGGACGAGACCTCGTTTGGACACAGGGTCTCCGCAGGTGTACTTACTGAAGGATCTTGAGATGAGATCGTCCTGGATCGGGGGGCCTGATTTCAGTGATGAGTGTTCCCCTGGCCTTGCCTGACTCTAGGATCTGGCAGGATTTCCTGGCGTCCCCCGGGCATCCGTCCTCACCCTGGAACATTCCCTCCCGAGCAGAATCTTGCCAGGCTCCCGTGAGCCTGCTCTCCACCAGGCCTCGAGGGTGGTCGGTAAAGCCTCAGGCTCTCCCCATGAGTGATTCCATCCACACCTATCTCACAGAAGGCCCTCAAACACTGACCAGGTTTCTAGGGGCTCAAGGCCTGTCTCTAAGGTGGTCCAGCCCCTTGGGGTGCCTGTCTGCCTGGCTTCGGGCAGCTGGTGAGCTGACAAGGGCCCACCCACCTTGCCAGGGCATTTACTAGAAAGGGCACACAACTGCACCCTCCTTGTGCCCTGGAGATGTGTCTCCTACAACCCAGGGTGTCTCTCAAGGACCGAAGCCCTGCCTTTGAAAGGGGACCCTCAGGAATCCCTCACCCAGCCCCCTTCAGAGCTCCAGCCACCTGTGCTGCAATCCAAGCCAGGTGGGTTCCCTCCTGCTCATGCTGCCGACTCCATCAGTCCTGAGCTCATCGCTCCTGTCCCGCTCTCTTCATCTTTGGGTCCCACTCCCGTGGACGCTGGCGAGCGATGCCTGGGGCCCACAGGGGCCCATCGGAGCCCACGGGCGCCCATGCTGCATACTAGCTGACGTGGTTGGTGGCTGGGGTCCTGCTGGGGAACTGTGGTACTGTGGGACACAGCAGCTGGTGGACAAAGTAGCCACAGATGTGAGCGGGATTCTTGTAAAGTATGAGCTAAAATCACATGAGCTCTTACGCAGCTTTGTTTGAACCCCTCCTGAACAAACTTTAAAGAGAATGAAAGTAATGACTTCCTGAGGAACAAATGCAAATGCAGAGATAATAGCTGTGTGAGAAAGAGGGGTTCACATCAGAGGGGTGGTCCTCAAAAGTCTGCTTGGCGCCCAGCAGAGAGAGGAACAAGCAGGTCCCATCCCTTTCATCTCTTCTGCGACAAGGAAAGAGATGAAGACTTCTCACTTCCATATCTAAGGGGGAGGGGACCCGGGTGCGGGGACAGCCACAGTGGGGTTGGGGAGGGGACCCGGGTGCGGGGACGGCCACAGTGGGGTTGAGGGAGGGGACCCAGGTGCGGAGACGTCCACAGTGGGGTTGGGGGAGGGCGCCCGGGTGCGGGGACAGCCACAGTGGGGTTAGGGGAGGGGACCCGGATGCGGGGATATTGACAGTGGGGTTGGGGGGACCCAGGTGCGGGGACGTTCACAGTGGGGTTGGGGGAGGGGATCTGGGTGCGGGGATATTCACAGTGGGGTTGCAGAGGCCCCAAGTGGGGGGACATCCACAGTGGGGTTGGGGAAGGGGACCCGGGTGCGGGGATGTCCACAGTGGGGTTATAGGGGACCCGAGTGGGGGGACGTCCACAGTGGGGTTGGGGAAGGGGACCCGGGTGCGGGGACATTCACAGTGGGGTTGGGAGAAGGGACCTTGGTGCGGGGACATCCACAGTGGGGTTGGGGGACCCGGGTGTGGAGACATCCACAGTGGGGTTGGGGGACCCGGGTGTGGGGACGTTCACAGTGGGGTTGGGGGAGGTGACCCGGGTGCGGGGACGTCCACAGTGGGGTTGGGGGACCCGGGTGTGGGGACGTCCACAGTGGGGTTGGGGGGACCCGGGTGCAGGGATGTCCACAGTGGGGTTGGCAGAGGGGACCCAGGTCCAGGGACGTCCACAGTGGGGTGAGGGGGCAGGTCTCAGGGTTCCCTGGTCTCTACCCCTGGGGCCTGCGGCCCACGTGCACCCCTCAGCTGTACCTGGTCAGTGTCGTCAAGGTGATGCCATGTTAGGAGGGTGCGATGTATGGTTGCCCAGAACCCCCGGGAGGACACCCTGAACCTATCCTGTCCTGCCCGTGGTTTCTCTGTCATGTGGGACACGTGCAGTGTGTCAGTGCATGGAATGTCAAAGTGCCTGTCAAGGATCATGGAACGGTGCTCAGCTGCGGGCAGGGGTGAAGCGCTGACCCCTGCTGGTACCTGATGAGCCTGGAGGACATGGTGCCCAGTGAGCGGGGCCAGAGGCACACGGCCCTGTGTGTATAAGAAGCGTCCAGCCAGGAAGGTCTGTGTGACAAGGAATGTGGTGTGTGCCAGGGGCTGGGGGAGGGAGGGGGCGTGACTGGTGGTGGGTGTGCTTTGGGGACAGAGAATGTTCTAGAACCAGAGAGGTGGTTGCACAACACGGTGGGTGAGTGCGCTCAATGCTCCCCAACACTTGCCTTAAAAACCTAACCAATAATTACACATAACGAGCCCCACACGAAGATGGTTTAGAAATGCTGTTCAGTGTCCTGGGCTTGGGAAGGAGCAGTGTCCCTTCCCGTCGGTGACATCGGTGACATCGTGGGGGTCTTTGACATACTGACTGCTCCCGTGGAGGAGGCCTGCAGTGAGTGTGTGGACCCAGTCCCCGCCCCCAGAGACCACAGTAGCTTTCTCCCCAACAGGGTGTGAGGGTCAGCGGACGAGACCCCACAGGGACGAGGCATCGGTGCTTCTGGCCTCAGTGCAGCCTGGAGGGCTGCAAGAAGGAAGTGGCCCTGAGCAGGGCCTGGAGGAAGGAGGTGGAGGGTGCGGGTGGGTTAGCTGTTTCCACAAGCAGCCCATGCCCATTCTCTGACACTCCCCGAGGAGGCTGCAAGTCTGACTGACGTGGGTGTCCCTGGGCTCATTCGCGTGTGGGCAGGGCAGGTTCCTGCGGGCTCCCCAGCCTGTCCAGCTCCAGAAGCCCCGCATCCCTTGGCTCATGGCCCTTCCTCCGACGTCCCCATCACAGCCCCTGGGATTGCACGCCCACCTGGGTAAAGCAGGGCAGTCCCCTGCTTTGAGCTCGGCTGTGCAGCAACCTCCAGGCCTGTCTGCCGAGGAACCTGACACTCACAGGTTCTGGGGATTTGCACAACTTTGGAGCCCTTGTGCTGCCCACCTGAGGCCAGAAGGGGAGTGGAGGCCAGCTGTTGGGAAACCCGCCCGGAGGGGAGGGTCTGTTCTGCAGGCAGTGGGGAGACCCAGGTGTGGTAACTGTCAAGGCCCCCCGGAGCTCAGAGCCTCATTTCACAGGCTCTATGTGGGACCCTGGGCTGTGGAGGAGGGACGGGGCCAGTGAGGGGGCTGTGGGCAGGGAGCTGGGTCTCAATGGAGGGAGGAAGGGAGAGGAAGGAGGCAGGAGGACGAGGGGGAGGAAAGGGGGAGGGGAAAGGGGAGGGAGAGAGAGGAAGAGGGGACAGAGGAAGGGACAAAGGAGGGGAGGAGAAGGGGAGAGAGGAGGGGTGGGGAGAGAGGAGGGGAAAGAGGAGGGGGAGGGGAGAGGAGAGGAGAGAGGGGGAGAGAGGAGGGGAAGAGGAGGGTAAGGAAGAGAAGCGAGTGGGCTGCGAGGGCTGCTGACCGCTGACCCGGTGTCCCCATGAGACAGCCATGGGGACTGCAGAGTTGAGCAGGGTGGAGGGAGGCCACCGTGGAGGGTTCCACCCACACCCAGGACCCAGCCATCCCTCTGAGCTGCCCCACACGTGTCCTATGTCCCCTCTGGGTCCCTGCTGGTCTCAGACAGACACTTGCATGAGGCACATTTGCTGAGGGCTCCATGCACAGGAGGAAACAGGGAGAGGGGAGGACCAGGGTCCCGCCTGCTGGGCTCCCAGTCACCTGGGGTCAGCATGGGGTGGGCGGGTCTGCGGGTGTGGATGTGCCCTGGGGAATCCTCCCCCACCCGTGGAGGCCACAAGCCCTGGTCAGGGCTGGGACAAGGGCCACTCAGGCCAGAGGGCCGGACACTTCAGCAAAGGACACGGTCACTTTGCCAACCAGTGTGCTCAGAGATCACAGGCGCCGGCACCAAGGGGTAAGAGGCAAGTGGGGCTCTGATGAAACTCTTGTTTGCTCTGGCCCTGGGGTCCAGACCACAGCCAGAGCACGGTCAGGCTCTTGGGACGTCCTCCTGTCTCTGACTGCTGACCTCGTGGTCACACTCAGGATGTCCTCCCATCCCCGTCTCCTGTCCAGAGTGACAAGAAGAGACCACATCCAGAGCACGGTCAGGCTCTCAGGATGTCCTCCTGTCCCCTGACTGCTGGCCCCGCAGTCCACTCAGGATGCCCTCCCATCCCCTGTGAGAGTCTGGTCCCTGAAGCCTGGGGTTGTGAATACCTGTGGACCCTGGGGCACTGCTGTCCACATAGGGGGTCCTGCTCTGCACTTGGGGGTCCTGCTCTGCACTTGGGTGCCCTACTCTGGACTTGGGGCCCCTGCTCCGGGCTTTGGGTCCTGCTCTGGGCTTGCGGGGGTCCTGCTCTGGGCTTGTGGATCCTGCTCTGGACTTGGGGGTCCTGCTCTGGACTTGGGGGTCCTGCTCTGGGCTTGGGGGGTCCTGCTCTGGGCTTCGGGGTTGCAGGCTGCCGCCCCGCACAGTAGGAAATGAGTGTCCAGGGGGCGGATCCTCCTCCTCTTGGGGGTGGTGTTCCCGGCGTCCAATGGCAAGGCAGAGAGCATTTTAGGAAGTGCTCGAGCGCCGGGGGCAGGCGAGCGGAGGGAGCCTCTGCTGGAAACTCTGCTGGAGAGACTGCAGCGGGCGGTGAGTGCCTCCCGGCTGAGTGCAGGGGTCCGGTGCGGGGCCAGCGGGCTGGCGGCTGGTCCCAGCCTGAGGTGCGGGCGGGGCCGGGGCCGGGTCGCGCGCTGAGGCTGCTCATTCCTCCCGACCCGGCTGGAGGGGCAGCAGGAACGGCCGCCAGAGTGTCCACTCCAGCCTTGGCGTCCCTGCCGGCGCGGGGGGTGGGAACGGGCTGGGGTCAGAGCTGAGCCCGGACCCCCAGGCTGTGGCCCCGGGGACCTGATGCTGGTGGGTTCCCTGGGCGCCGACCTTGCTGCCGGGCAGGTGAAGGACTTGTTGGCCCGGGGGGCATGGCGGGTCCTTAGGTGCCGGGGCAGGGCCTCCGGACAGGCAGGTCAGGGAGCGGTGGGGAGCCAGGTGAGGAGGAGGGCGGAATGTCGGGTGGGTCTGCCGGCCGCGTGTCCGCCTGTTTATTCACCTAAGAGCTATTTCCTGAGCGTCACTGTGTCGCTGTCACCACCCGCGGATGAGATGTGCCGCGTGGGGACGGAGCAGCCTCGCTGCACACTCACAGGTGGGAGCCTCTGGTATCTCACCTGGCTGGGTCGTGGGCGCCTGTGAACCCGCTCTCACCCCGGTTTTGTGCAATCCCCACCCCCAGGACTTGCCTAAGCCCTGCCTTGCTCCAATCCAGAGGGTGGGGGCGGTCCAGCTGAGGAAGGGTCCAGCTGAGGTGGGGACAGCTTGGGGGTGCAGGTGCACCCAGGACCTCTCCCAGGTGCGGGGACAGAGATGCCTCTGCAGGTGGACCTTCCCATCTGCTTGGAAACAGCCTTTATGCAGGGTAACCTGTGCCTCGTTCTGGAGTTTCTTTGTGTCTGGTGCTCCTCGCTGGCCTTCTGCTGGGAAGAACCATGTCCAAAGGGCACATTTTGGGGGGCATGTTCTGTTCCCCTTCATTTGAAGCTCAGAGAGTCGTTTTCCTTGCAAACAAAATGATGAGTTCCTGGGAGATCCCAGGATTCACCAGAGCCTCCTGTCCGGGGCCACTGGGATGGGACTGGGCTCCGGTCACTTCTTCAGTTGGGTGTGAAGAGGCCCCTGGGGCGGCAGCTGGGAGAAGCATGGCCCCAGCCCCTGTTCTAACAAGGATGCAGAGGCTGTGTGTCCTAGTCAGGCCCTACCACACTCCCCGATGCGGACCGCCGACACACACTGTGGGAGTCCTGAGGGTGGGGTTACACAATTCCTCATCCGCCTGCATCCCAGACACCTGTGTGGGTGCAGGGCAGGCAGTGGTCCATCTGCACCTGGATGGCACCTCGAGGAATGGTTCCTGTGTGTGTGTGGCATGGCACAGTCCAGCCCCTGACCGCCTGGACACTTGCTGTATGAACGTCAGCCCCCCAGGAGGTCTGGGGTCCCACACTCACTCCTGCAGGGACACCGTTGACACCGAGTGTGAGCTGAGAGAGCCCTGGGACAGGCCATGAGTGAAGACGGGTGGCGCAGGTGCTCGTAGAGTATCTCAAGGACCCTCTTATGGACGGGGGAGAGGACTGGTCTTTGTTGCTGCTGAGACAGAATGAGAACCAATGGTGTTGGCTTTTGGCGTACTAGACACAGTGTAGACCAGGAAGACATTTTTTCTACACTCTGAGGTTCTGTACTGGGACCTGCAAATTAAAATGACAAAAGACCGGAGTGCCTGGCTGGCTCAGTGGGTGGAGCATGCAACTCTTGATCTCAGGGTTGAGAGTTTGAGCCCCATGTCCCACATAGAGCTTACCTAAAAGATAAATAAAATAAAATAATAAAATAAATGAAATAAAATAAAATGACAAAAGACAGATGGACAGGAGAAAAGCTTAATTCTGTATGTGTGCAGAAGCCTTCACAGAAGAGAAGTGGATTCAAGGAGATAGACTTATGGGCTTACCTGCCATTTCAACATTTGTGGAGAAGTGACAAGCCAGAGGAAGAGGGGGGTGGGGTCATAGGGACAGTAAATTGTGAGAAGGTAAACGTTTGGGGGAAACTAATGGGAGGTAAGTGTTACTTACTGAGGCTTGTTATGCAGACTTCCCCAGGGAGAATATTCCTCTCTCTCCTGGTACAGGGGACGGAGCAGGGATGGCTTCACAAAGGGAAATTTATGCCTGCTTTCAGGCAGAGAGGAGGAGGGCAGAGAGTTTTTCTTGTTTCTGCTTTTTCTCAATCTCCTTTAGATCAAAATAATCCTTATGGCAAAGCGGACTATTTCAGGGAGGCAGATTCTGACCCCCTACCACTCCAACAGCGGGCGGCCTTGCCAGAGGAAGGGCCACATCCAGACTAGAGGGAACTCGTCCCTCGCAGAGGGTGGGTCGGGAATGCCTGCGTGGGGGCCGACACGCTGCGTGGTCACCGTGGGCCTGGGTCTCCTGCCTCACGTGCTTCTGCTCAGAACCCATCCTACGACCCAGGGAGATGACACGAGGGCTGCCACGTGGGAATCTGGTGGCAGGGACACAGCTCAGCCCAGGACAGGCTCCTGCAGGGAAACCAGGACATGTCACCTCGGGGCTCAGGGGCATGGCTCAGTCCCCGATGGTGTCCCTTTGGGTGGAGGTGGCAGGTCAGGAGGCCAGGCTGTGGTGGACGGGTCCATGTGGCTTTAGCATCAGAGGCACCAGGGGCGAGGTCTTGCCCGCTGGTCCACGGACCACTGTGGCCACGTCTCTGGGGCTCCCTTCCCTGTGCACTTGGTGACACACGTCCACCCGTCTGCTCAGCGTGAGAGTGTGCGTGGGGCACACTGGGCAGATGTTTGAAAGGCAGTGGCGCTGGCCGTAGGTTAAGGACCCGTGAGACCCCCTACCATCCCCTAGCCCCGGGCATCGCCCTGGTGCTTGTAAGGGAGCGCGTGGGCTTCGGCAGGAAGCTTTCTCGGATTCCTGGCACCAGAGCCCCACCCCAACAGGGGTAGAGGACACGGGGCGAGGGGTGCTCACCGGGGCCCTCAAGACGCCGGCACCTCCAGGATGGAGACCCTGTAGCCGCAGACTCTGCAAGCGGGCACGGGAGCCCCTTCCCACTGTCCGCAGGTGCGGTGGGGAGATTAGCGCTTGACCAAGCAGGGGCTTCCCCTGGAGGCAGGGCATGCCCTGCAGCCACTGCCCCCCACCCCTGGGGAAGCAACCCCTTGGTTGACCTCTGCAAAACTTCATTTCCTTCCTCAGCTCGCACAGGCTGGCCTCCGATGGGCGGACAGGCGAGCACTGGTGGCAGCGTCCAGAGCCTGCGGTGCACCACAAATACAGACTGGATGTCAGCGCTGTGCCCCCTGCTCTGGGACGTGCCCCTCCACCACCTCTCCATCCCAGGTGAGGGCCTCTGCGCCCACCCTTGCTGGGGTGCCGCTGGCACGCCTTGGGTCTCGGGTGTGGGGAACGTGCACGAAGCACCTACACAGTATAGGCAGACACGCGTGCACACGCAACGCATGCACGCAGTACAGGCACAGATGCATGCATGCTCATGCAAACACTACAGGCACGCAGGCACACACACACATGCACACAATACAGGACACGTACACACACACACAATACAGGTACAGATGTGTGCACGGACACGCACATGCATGCACGCAGTACAGGCACAGATGCATGCACACGTAATATGTGCATGCAGGCACATGCATGTATACAGCACAGGCATGTATACAGGCACACGTGTAGGCACACATGCACATATGTGTGCACATGTGTAAGCAAGACGCACACGTGTACACACAATAATGCACACACATACAGGCACAGGCACACATGTACACAATAAGGCACACACGTGTACACATGCACACACGTGTACACACAATAAGGCACACACGTGTACACACATGCACCACACGCGTATTTTCCATCTCCTTTACTCTAATGCAGCCCGGCAGGCATCTGCACACCCCCGGGGAGTGTGGCTTCATGGCAGCATAGGGATTCGGGGTGAAGCTCCCCTGCGAGTCTGTCCCTCCATGTAGGGAACCCGCTGGCTTCTCATGGCTGTGGTCATCACTCCCCGTCACCCGTGTGCTGAGCGTCTTCTGTGCTTGGAGCCTGGAGAGTCCAAAGTGGGTCTGCCCCACAAGGAGATCACGCTGAACACTTTGGGGACTCTGATCCAATGACCTGGCAGCCCTGAGTCAGGCCTGCTGGGCTCCGTCTGAGCCCCTGGGACTCCAGTGGCCCCGGGAGCAGTGGCCACGGCTCTGCACTGATGAGCATGTGGGCAATGGCAGTCTTGCGTGTCTGCAGTAAAGAAGCACATAGTGGGTCCCACCGTGTGTCTCCACGTCCACACGCATGCGGTATCTGGAATCCCTCCCGCAAAAATAGGCAGATTTCTCACCTGGATAGGTTTTTGTAGTTTTTTATATTTATCCATATTTTCATGTGCACTTATGCTTTTCTTTGGGAATTTTATGACTTCTTTTTTTTAAAGATTTATTTATTTGAGAGAAAGTGCAAGTGGGGGTGGGGAGAGGCAGAGGGAGAGAATCCCAAGCAAAGCACGGAGCCTGACATGGGGCTCGATCTCAGGACCCTGAGGTCACGATCTGAGCCCAAAGCCAAGAGTATGACCCTTAACCGACTGACCACCCAGGTGACCGACCCAAGGAATTTTATAACTTCTTAAAAAACATTTAAACCCTTGATACATATGCAGTTTATCTTGATGGGGCAGGATCCAGTCTGTGTATTTCCCACACGGCTGTCCACTGTTCTGTCAGCTGGACTCCCACCATGGCCAGAGACCCATGGCTTGAATGACCTCATGGACGAGAGAGCCCCTGGGGGTCAGGCTGTGTCCCTGCTGAGCCTGAGGGGCAACAGCACAAACCCAGGTGTAGGCACTGGCCAGTGCCCCCCAAATTCATGTCCGCCTCCACCCACGACCCTTGGAAGGGGGCCTTTTGTGGAAATAGGGTCTTTGCAGATGTGAAGTGAAAGATCTGAGATGAGCTCATCCTGGGTCAGGATGGCCCTAAATCCAAGGACAGGTGTCCTTACAAGAGACAGAAGAGGAGACACAGACCCAGAAGAGAAGCCACATGAAGACAGAGGCAGAGACGGGAGGGACGCGGCCACAAGCCCAGGGACGCCTGGAGCCCCAGAAGCTGGAAGAGGCAGAAAGGACCCTCCCCTGGAGCCTCTGGAGGGAGCTTGGCCCTGCCCCACCTGGATCGCAGTGGCCCTGCCCCGCCTGGATCTCAGCAGCCCTGCCCCACCTGGATCTCAGCGGTCCTGCCCCACCTGGATCTCAGTGGTCCTGCCCCGCCTGGATCTCAGCGGCCTTGCCCTGCCCCACCTGAATCTCAGCAGCTCTGCCCCGCCTGGATCTCAGTGGTCCTGCCCCGCCTGGATCTCAGCGGCCTTGCCCCGCCTGGATCTCAGTGGTCCTGCCCCGCCTGGATCTCAGCGGCCTTGCCCCCCCTTGATCTCAGTGGTCCTGTCCCGACTGGATCTTAGACTTCCAGCCTCCAGAGCTGGGATACATTTAATTTCTGTTCTTTGAAGCCTCCCAGTTTGTGGTACTTTGTTGAAGGAGCCACAGAAAACTCATATACCCGATAGATAATAATTGCAGAAAAATGTGAACATCTAGGTAAGTTAAAAAAAATTTTTTTAAATCCTCTATTGACATATATTTACCTGTATTTTAAAATTATATATTTTAATATACATAACATACGGGTCCATTTACATATGGGGATGATCCATTTTTATATATAAAGATAGATACTATGAACAGAGAACAAGATCGAACCATACAATTTTTCCATCTGCCTTTTTGCTCAGCATAGGATCGCCCGCATTTCCCACGCGGGCAAATACGGACTTGTACTGACTGCGTGCACTCTGCTCACGTTTGTATGTGAGCATATGTCACGGGGACTGTCCCGTGTATGGCGACCACCAGTCCCCACCGTGGGCAGCTTCGCCGGACACGTGCAGGGGGCGTGCGTTGCTCGCCCACCATCGCTCTTTCAGCTGAGTCTGGGACTCTCTGAGGCTACCGTGCCGAGTCTCTCCCGCTGGACGGGCCCGTGCAGCCACCTCTCCGCCCCCGGCCTCCTCGTGTCCGGAGCCCCCGGCCTCACCAGCATGTTCAGGGACAGATACATCCCTGCACATACTCCCCGGTGACCTGAGTCCCTAGGGTTTCCCCTTTGCCCGGGGGCTGTTTTCCTGGTGGGGGGCATGTTTTCTGTGGGTCTCTAAGTACTCTGTGTGCAGTCGGGATGAGGTTTTCGGGTGGGCGTCCTGGGGATCAGCAGAGAGTCGTTCTGGGAGGTGAGGAGGGACACAGAGGTATGCCTGTCCCCGGGGCTCCATCCCCTCCGTGCCCCTTGGATGCAGGTGGCCTCCGCGGAGGGTGTGGACAAGTAGCTCCCTTAGACGGCGGATGTGGGGAGGGACACAGCACTGTGTGGTTGGGGACACCCCGGCACCACTGGGGAGAGAGCCCCTGGTCCTGAAGTCACCACCGTCTGGGCGGCTGTGAGAGTGTCCTGGGGCTCCTTTAACGAAGGACCAGAGCCTGTGGCTCCGTGCCACACAGGGGACCTCTCACAGCTCTGGGCCCAGAAGTCTGCACGGGGCTGACCTCTAAGTGCCTGTATGGCTAGCTCCTTCTTTTTTTTTTTTTTTGTCAAATTTTAGTTACTGGGGCGCCTGGGTGGCTCAGTCGTTAAGTGTCTGCCTTCGGCTCAGGTCATGGCCCCGGGGTCCTGGGATCGAGTCCCGCGTCGCGCTCGCTGCTCCGCGGGAAGCCTGCTTCTCCCTCTCCCACTCCCCCTGCTTGTGTTCCCTCTCTCGCTGTGTCTCTCTCTGTCAAATAAATAAATAAAATCTTCTAAAAAAAAAGATGCCCAACGACTGAGCCCCCCAGGGCGCCCCAGGCCAGCTCCTCTGGAGGTGCCCCGGGAGAATCTGTTTCTCTGCCGTGTCCAGCTTCAAGGGGCCCCTTCCTCCACGTTGAAGCCCGCAACATGCCTTCTGCCCACCTCCCTGAGTCTGACCCCGTCTCCCTCTTAAGGTCCCTCGAGGCTGGGTCAGGCCACCGGATCATCCAAGAAAATCTCCCTTCGCGACACGCATAACTGACCTGCAAATTCCCTTCTGCCACACGGGATGACACCTGCACAGGCCCCAGGGGATTTGGGGGGAACATCTTGGAGGGTCACGTTCTGCCTGCCACGTGGGCATTCGGACAAGCGTGTCTTGGGGACATCTTTAGGATGTTAGTTAGCTGAGCACAGGGACATCCCACAGCATCTCATGCTGTGTCATTTGTAACTTTTAAGTTTCTACGTAAAGGAAAAGTCAATTTTTTAAAAGATTTATTAATTTATTTTGGAGAGAAAAAGAGGGTCAGAGTGAGGGGAGGGGCAGAAGGAGAGAGAGAGAGAATCCCCAAGCAGACCCTCTGCTGAGTGTGGAGCCCCGCGCAGGGCTCGATCCCACGACCCTGAGATCATGACCTGGGCCACATTCAAGAGTCGGACACTCAACCGACTGAGCCACGTGGGCGCCCCAAGGAAAAGTGAATTTTTCTTTATGGGGTCAGATCTGTCTGTCGTTTCGTTCATAGCTTTTGCGTGGGGGATCATGCTCAGAGAGACGTACCCATATGTCCCAACAGAACTGTATGGTTTCATCGTGCGTGAAGGTCTGTGAACAGTCTGGGATACACTGGACGGGACATAGGACACAAGAATCTCACCTGATTTCCACTGTTAGCCACGTGCCGGGTGGACCCTTTTGTCCCCTGACCGGGATGCTTCCTTATAGTACCTGAAATTGGTAGAATTGTGTCCGTCTCTGAACGCAGTATTGCGATCCGTTGCTGAGCGGACTCTGCAACAGTGTGCGTCTGACTGATATGGCACGTTTGTTTATTTATATGGCACGTCCCTATACAACACGTGTGCATTAGCCCCTCATAGTAAAAGTCCCCCTTTCTTACTCTTCTTTTCAGAGGTTTCTGGGAAACCTTAACGTTTTTTGGTGTGGATGCATCTGGGGGTGCCTCGCCCAGTCCAGGAGCATGTCCCGGGGTGTGTGGGGTGAGGGTGCACTTTGCACAGGGCTGTCCCCACAGGGACCTCTGGTTTTCCCCACCAGGGACATGCCTAGGGTCACGTGGCTTCTCCTCTGTGTCTGTGTCTCCTCTTCTGTCCCCTATAAGGACACCTGTCATGGGATTTAGGGCCCCCCTGGTCCTGGATGACTCTCCATGCACTCAGCTGCCGGCGGCGGGTTCCGGGGGGTTGTGCGTTTTGGGCGACGACCCACGCCTGGTGCTGTGTGTGTTCTCTATGTGAGCTCGGAGCACGCAGCGCAGGAAGAGGCTCCCGGAAAAACGTCCCCCGCGTTTGCTTGCAGGAAGCCACGACACCATGACCTACTGCTTGAACAAGAAATCACCCATCTCCCAGACCCAGTCCCGGCTGCTGCAGCTTCTGGGCAAGGTCCTGCCATGTGTGACCCGCCCCGTGGTGCTCAGGTGGTCCATTACCCAGGTACGGGTCAGCAGCGGGGATGACCAGCGTCATCCGGCTGGGGAGGCGCCCTGATCCCTGTGTGTCGGGGAGTGGAATGGAAAACAGACCCCAGACCAACCCACCGGACATACACGACCGCCCACTGCCCAGTCGTGAAGACGAGGGGCTCTGCAATTTGGAGGCAGACGGGGCGGGAGGCCAGTGTCTTCAGCCTCCAGGTTACATTTAAGAGCCCGTCAGTCCTGGGAAAACACCCCCGAGCTGTGCAACTGTCCAGACGTCTGTTTGGAGATTTACATGCCTGTGAAAAAGATGAGAGAGAACCGCAGTGACCGGGGTCTGCAGGGAATACGCAGGGAAAGGCAGGGAGGGGGTGTGTGCAGGGAAATGCAGGGAGGGTGTGTGTGCAGGGAAAGGTAAGGAGGGGGTGTGTGCAGGGAAAGGCAGGGAGGGGTGTGTGCAGGGAAAGACAAGGAGGGGTGTGTGTAGGGAGGGGTGTGTGCAGGGAAATTCAGGGGGGGTGTGTGTGCAGGGAAAGGCAGGGAGGGG
>NW_022589763.1:49143-51407 GCF_004348235.1 Phoca vitulina
GGGGGCATTTCCTGCAGGACGGGCCCTCCGCAGCCTCCCTCCGTGGCCAGTGTCTCCAGGAAAGCGTGTTCTCAAACGCACGGCTCACGTGGCTTCCCAGGCCCCAGCGGGCACCAATACCCACTGGGTGTACATCAAACAGTGTGGCCCCCAGCTGGGCAGCTCCAACCCAAGTCCAAGCCCTGGACGGTGGCAGTGCACCAAGGTGGGGGCCGCGCGGTGCCCCACAGGGACGCCTGACCTGTGTCCGCAGGTGCTGGACGTCACGGAGCAGCTGGATGCGGGGGTTCGGTACCTGGACCTGCGGATCGCACACATGCTTGTCGGCTCTGAGAAGAACCTACACTTCGTGCACATGGTGTACACCACCGCGCTGGTGGAGGTACGGGGGTCGGGGGTGCGCGGCTCAGCGGGGCGGCCTCCGTGCACTCCTGCACACCCACGTGCGCTGCGCAAGGAGAAAGCCGGCCTTCAGAGCTCGTGGCCAGGGTGCATTTCTGAGCTTGCTCCCGGACCCCTGACTCCTCTAGTGTCTCCTGGAGTTTGCAAAAGGGGCCCCTTGTCTTCCCGCCTTTGGTTGGGGTGTCTTCGGTCTCCCGAGCCGCTACATGACGGGTTCCAAGGTGTGAATGTGACACATCACCGTCATGCTTCACCCCTGCTCTGGGCACCCTGGCCCCCCTGCAAGCCCTCCAGGGTGTGTGTGCCCGGGAGACACCATCCCGGGGACCTCGCTCCACATGCCACTGGCTGGCCGTGGTGTGCTCCCTGGCACTTCAGACTTCACACCGCGGCACACGCGGTGCCCTCTGGAGTGAGCATGCACACACGGGATCACACACGCGTGCACAAGCACAGCCAGGCGTGTGCTTCTGCCCCCCGAGCAACGGCTGACGGCCCAGCTGTTGCTTTGGCGAGGCTGCGTTCGAGACGGCTGCCGCCTGCTGCATGTATCTGTTTGTGCAGACCTGGCCCGTTCGTCCAGTGAGTGTTGTTCAGAGAAGCCCCTTCGACCTGCGGAGCGTCCCCCACCTTCCTGGCCTCTCTGGGGACTGTCTGCACGAGCTCTTCTCTCCCCTGCGCAGGACACGCTCACGGAGATCTCAGAGTGGCTGGAGAAGCACCCCCGGGAGGTTGTCATCCTGGCGTGCAGGAACTTCGAGGGCATGACGGAGGACCTGCATGAGTACCTGGTTGCCTGCATCCGGAACATCTTTGGGGACATGCTGTGTCCCCGAGGGGTGAGAAGGGCCCCTTTGGCAGGGCTGGTGGGGCAGGATGTGGATGGTAGACTTACCTGCTGCTTGGTTCTGGTGCACGATTCTGACAGAATCCTGGTGCTGGGTGAGGCTGCTCGTGTGGTCCTCTTGATGCCCCAAAAGCAGAGAGACCCTGGTCTTCCCATGCAAAGTGCAGCCTGGTGCAGCACATGCACTGCCCAGACAGAGGAGGGCTGCTTCTCTAGCACCTCGGGTCACACTTAGTGCCTCTTTAGAAGTTGCCACGGTGTTTCGATGCCCTGAGCATTCTCTGGGTGTGCCTCAGGGCCACTGTCACACAGTCCACCATGGGGCAGCCTCAGAACTACAGAGATGTATTCTCTACCAGTCCTAGAGGCCGGGAGTCTGAGATCCAGGCAGGGCTGAGGCTGGGAGTCTGAGATCCAGGCAGGGCTGAGGCTGGGAGTCTGAGATCCAGGCGGGGCTGGAGGCTGGGAGTCTGAGATCCAGGCGGGGCCGAAGCTGGGAGTCTGAGATCCAGGTGGGGCTGGAGGCTGGGAGTCTGAGATCCAGGCGGGGCTGAGGCTGGGAGTCTGAGATCCAGGCGGGGCTGGAGGCTGGAAGTCTGAGATCCAGGCAGGGCCGAAGCTGGGAGTCTGAGATCCAGGTGGGGCTGGAGGCTGGGAGTCTGAGATCCAGGGGTTGCTGAGGCTGGGAGTCTGAGATCCAGGTGGGGCTGGAGGCTGGAAGTCTGAGATCCAGGCGGGGCTGAGGCTGGCAGTCTGAGATCCTGGTGGGGCTGGAGGCTGGGAGTCTGAGATCCAGGTGGGCTGGAGGCTGGGAGTCTGAGATCCAGGTGGGGCTGAGGCTGGGAGTGTGAGATCCTGGTGGGGCTGGAGGCTGGGAGTGTGAGATCCAGGCGGGGCTGAGGCTGGGGGTCTGAGATCCAGGAGGGGCGGAGGCTGGGAGTCTGAGATCCAGGCAGAGCCGAGGCTGGGAGTCTGAGATCCAGGCGGGGCTGAGGCTGGGGGTCTGAGATCCAGG
>NW_022589763.1:51507-62729 GCF_004348235.1 Phoca vitulina
CGTGTCTGTGTCCTCATCCCCTCTTTTTATAAGGACCCCAGTCCTATGGGATCAGAGCCCACCCTTGTGACCTCATTTTACCTACATTATCTCTTTAAAGGCCCCACCTCCAAATAGTCATGTTATGGGGTATTAGGGTGAGGACTTCAACGTGTGATTTTAGAGGGGACACAGTTGAGCTCACAGCACAACCTGTGCTTTATTATCTTTTTTTTTTTTAAAGATTTTATTTATTTTTTTGAGAGAGAGGGAACACAAGCAGGGGAAGCAACAGTGGGAGAGGGAGAAGCAAACACCCCACCGAGCAGGGAGCCTGGCCTGGAGCTCAATCCCAGGACCCCGGGATCATGACCTGAACTGTAGGCAGACGCTTCACCGACTGAGCCACCCAGCTGTCCTTGTGCTTTATTATCTAGATAATTTTTTCCATTTGCCAGTGGGGAAAGAGGCCTCCCTTAGTCTCCAGGAACCTGAAACGTCAACTCCATGTCCATTTTACATCACTTTGTTTGGCATTTGTCCAATTACGTCCTATAAGCCAGGAGAAAGCACTGTGGTCCCTCATGGTTTGGGGCCAGAACACAGACCATGGGGCTGCTGTGAACCAGGGCGCCCAGGTGCTCGAGGATCCTGGGGTGATCGTGGCGGGAGAGGTTGCCCTGGGGAAACACCGCCATTCTGAGTCTCCCGTGGGGACGTCACAGGAGAGACAGAAGAGGGTGGGAGGTCGGATGTTCAGCCTCAGGGGACAAGAGCACTGGTCCTTTGACAGGGTGTAGTGTCGTAAAAGGTGACCTTCCGGGGCACCTAGGTGGCTCAGTCGGTTAAGTGTCTGCCTTCGGCTCAGGTCATGATCCCAGGGTCCTGGGATCGAGTCCCGCATTGGGCTCCCTGCTCTGCGGGGAGTCTGCTTCTCCCTCTCTCTCTGCCCCTCCCACTGCTCGTGCTCTCTTTCTCTCTCTCAAATAAATAAAAAACCTTTAAAAAGGTGACCTTCCTTGTGCCCATCGCTATTCGAATCGTCTCAGCAAGTCAGTGTGGGCTCAGGGTGCTGATAATAAAACTAGTACCCTGTTCCCCTAAGAACCCAGAGGCCACAGTGCAGTTCTGGATGCTGCCCTGCCCTCTGTCATGTTCCCTCTATAGACACCCCTATAATGCTACATCACTGTCTCTCTCAGACACCCCCATTCACCACCACCACTGTCTCTCAGACACACTGATACTCTACCATCTGTGTCTCTCAGAGACCCCGATCCTCCACCATCATTGTCTCTCTCAGACACCCCGATCCTCCACCACCACTGTCTCTCTCGGATACCCCATCCTCCACTACAACAGTCTCTCAGACACCCTGATCCTCCACCCATCACTATCTCTCAGACACCCCGATCCTCCACCATCACCGTTTCTCAGACACCCCAATCCTCCACCACCACCGTCTCTCAGACACCCCGATCCTCCACCATCACCATTTCTCAGACACCCCAATCCTCCACCACCACCGTCTCTCAGACACCCCGATCCTCCACCATCACCGTTTCTCAGACACCCCGATCCTCCACCATCACCGTCTCTCAGACACCCCGATCCTCCACCATCTGTGTCTCTCAGACACCCTGATCCTCCACCACCACTATCTCTCTCAGACACCCCATCCTCCACTACAACAGTCTCTCAGACACCCTGATCCTCCACCATCAGTGTCTCTCAAACACCCCATCCTCCATGACCACTGACTCTCAGACACCTTGATCCTCCACCACCACTGTCTCTCTCAGACACCCTGATCCTCCACCATCTGTGTCTCTCAGACACCCTGATCCTCCACCACCACTGTCTCTCTCAGACACCCTGATCCTCCACCATCACTGTCTCTCTCAGACACCCTGATCCTCCACCATCACTGTCTCTCTCAGACACCCTGATCCTCCACCATCACTGTCTCTCTCAGACACCCTGATCCTCCACCATCACTGTCTCTCTCAGACACCCTGATCCTCCACCATCACTGTCTCTCTCAGACACCCTGATCCTCCACCACCACTGTCTCTCTCAGACACCCTGATCCTCCACCATCATTGTCTCTCTCAGACACCCTGATCCTCCACCATCAGTGTCTCTCAAACACCCCATCCTCCACGACCACTGACTCTCAGACACCCTGATCCTCCACCATCACTGTCTCTCTCAGACACCCCCATAGTCCTGTCACTCACCGCCATCCCCCTCCCGCTCCAGGACTTGCCGACACTGAACCAGCTATGGTCACGCGGGCAGCAGGTCATTCTGTCCTACGAGGAGGAAAGCGTTGTGAGCCGGCATGGAGAGCTGTGGCCTGGGATCCCCTACTGGTGGGGGGACCAGGTGAACGCCCAGGAGCTCATCCAGTACCTGGAGTGCATGAAGAGCTGCGGCCGCCCAGGTGAGCAAGGCTTGTCCATGTGGGCGATGCCGTCCGGCAGCCAGGTCCCACGCATGCTGTCACTCACAGGTCTGCTTCCGGCTTTCAGGAAAGAGGTTTAGAAGTCGTCTGTCTTGTGTCTGTGTGCATAACATGTATAAACATGCACATGGGTGTGCGCACACATGTGTATGTGTGCCTATATGCACGCGGGTGTACAGAAGTGCACAACATGTATAAACATGGGTATGGGTGTGCAAACACGCGTGTGCATGTGCGCACACACACGTATGTAGATAAGTGCACAACATGTATAAACGTGCGGGGGTGTGCAAACACGTGTGCACATGTGCACATGCGCACACACATGTAGAGAAGTGCATAATGTGTTAAACATGCGTGTGGGTATGCACATACGCCCATGTAGGTAAGTGCGTACATATAGAGTTGTATGCACACATGTCCACGTGACATCTACGTGTGGACCTACGTGTACACAGACGGGGTATTGATTCCGAGGTGCGTGTAGTTGAGTCCACACCCTGCCCCAGGCTCTGCTCTGCAGGGGTGGTTGTGCCGTCCTGCACGGGAGTGTGAGCTACACATGTCGTGTGCAGCGTGCCACGCTCACACACAGACGCGCTGTGCACGGTTTACTGCGGAAGAGCGGAAACTGAGTTGCTGGCGGCCACTGAATGTCTGTGTAGCTGGCACTTGCTAAGGGTACGTGCACGGCCTTGTTGACCGTCTGGCCGCCCTATGCAGTGGGGAGGTGGTTGCTTTTGTTTAGGGGTGGGGAGTGAGTAATGCCCACTACCCGGCACTGCACATTGTCCCTTTCTGCCTCCACCTCTGTCCGTCCATCTCTGTGACTGCGTCCCTATCCCTCTGTCTTTCTCTGTCAAGTTTCACGTCTTACTTTGGTTTGGGGCTTCCTTCGTACAATGGCTGCGTGGAATCCACCTCACGGAGGTGACAGGGCTTATCTGCGTGGACCCCTCCTGGGCTGCTGGCTTGGCACGCCGGCCGTGCCACCGGGCACTCGTCCCATGCACGCTCGGTCCACCATGCCCCGTCGGGCGGCTGGCCCAAGGGCTTGCCTTGTCTCCAGCCCAGAGAGGGCCGGTGTGGGACTCACACGCTCACGTGGACTCCTTCTAGTGGGAATGCTCACAGTCCCACGTGTTTGCACTGGGGCCCCCGTGTCTGAGGGCTTTGTGGTGCTGCTCCTGGCAAACGTGCTGCAGATAAGCCCCAGTTTCCTGCTGTGGCAGGGGCGTCTTGGCTTTGTGGCACCCGCTGGCTTCAAGAAAGCGACCTTTTCTTGACTGTGGAGTCCATGGCCTTACTACTTCCTGTCCGTGGTCAAGGGTACGTGGCTGTGCCAGTGGACACTTGGGCCTCCTGGCCCTGTTGTTCTGTGTCATGCTGTGCATCAGTAGCTGGTGATGCAGGGCGGTCGTGTGTCTCACTCGGCACGGCAGGGAGCGGTTCCGAGTCAACACCATCGACGACCGTGTTTGAAACTGATAAAGCCATCCCTGCACAGAGACTTGTGGAGGTCATGTGTGTGCCAAGCTTTGCCACGTGCTTCTGGCAGCCGGTTCCGTGTGCTTTTCCACAGAAGGCAGCTGGGTTTGCAGCCCGGACGCTGCGCTGACCTCCAGCTTCTTTGTGGGTTCCGTGGCCCGTTGTTACAGAGCAGACTCCTGCGTGGGGCGCAGCTGTGATGCGTGCTGTGGAGCGTGTCCATGTGGTTGAAACGGCACGGGGGCGCGATTGGTGGGGCGCAGTTCTAGCTCCAAACCTGGCTGAGCCTGGGCTCCCATTTTGTGGTAGACCCACCGTGTTTGAAAAGCGCTCCGGGTGGAAACGACCCGGCGTTCGTGGTTGATGCACAAATACACTGAAGGCCCATCCGCACAATAGAATATGGATTGTCCACGGAGAGGACACACGGGGCAGTGTGGATGGACCATGGACACGTGGTACTTGGTGAGAGAAGCAGACACCACGGCCACATTGGGCGTGTGGGGGGCAGAAACAATGAGAGCTCATGGGGATGGGGCCTCCTTTGGGGGGGGATGAGAATGTTCTGGAACCAGAGGTGGTGGTTGCCCAACCGCGTGAATGTGCCACACGCTGCTGAATCATTCTGTTTCCAGCATGTGAATTTCACTTCCATGTTTAAGAAAAGTAGCCAGTGGGGGGCGGCGGGGTGGGGAGTGTCATGTGCAACTGCTGCTGAGAACCACAGTTGTCTTTTCCTCTGGGGATGGGAAGCTGAGCTGGAGGGGGGCCTCCCCACATAGATGTGAGTTCCCCTTGCTTGAGGCCCTCCGTGGACCTCCCATGCTTCTGGCGCTCACGTGGCTCCGAGCACGTATGTGGCTCCACCTGCCCCTGTGGCTCCAGCACTCATGTGGCTCCAACTTTCACATGGCTCTGAGGACTCGCGTGGCTCCAAGGACTCACATGGCGCTAGCACTTGTGTGGCTCTGGGCACTCACGTGGCTCCAGAACGCATGTGGCTCCAACTTTCACATGGCTCTGAGGACTTGCGTGTCTCCGAGGACTCACATGGTGCTAGCATTCGTGTGGCTCTGGGCACTCACGTGGCTCTAGCACGCATGTTGCTCCAACTTTCACATGGCTCTGAGGGCTCGCGTGGCTCCAAGGGCTTGCGTGGCTCCAAGGACTCACGTGGCGCTAACACTCGTGTGGCTCTGGGCACTCACGTGGCTCCAGCATGCACGTGGCTCCAACTTTCACATGGCTCCGAGGGTTCGCATGGCTCCAAGGGCTCGCATGGCTCCAAGGACTCACGTGGCTCCAAGGACTCACGTGGCGCTAGCACTCGTGTGGCCCTGGGCACTCACGTGGCTCCAAGCGCTCATGTTGCTCAGATTCTCGGGCCTCTGCATGCTCACAAAGCTGCGTTCCCGAAGCCATGAGCATGGTGTCCTAAGGGAGGGCATAAGGCCTGGCCCCGAGGCCACCTGAGGCCACCGGAGGAGCAAGTTGTTAGTGGTGTAGTATCTCGCTCTCCTGTGTTTCTGTGGTTGATGAGCTTGGACTCTGAGGGATAGAAGGAAGACTGCTTGCAGAAACTCCCACCTTCTGTGACCGTTGCTGTTTTGTTGTGGGTCGGGTCAGCAAGCCAGTGCCGGGTGCTCAGAACGTCACCTGCCAGCTTCCTAATGCAGGCTGCCAAGCTCCTCCCCGAGATTCTGCGTCAGCAGATCTGTGACGTGGCCAAGCCCTGCCTTTCCGAGCATTCTGGACGCCCCGCCAGAAATCCACTGGCTGACATGTGCTGTGCATTGGTCTCCACTTGCTGCTGTGACAAAAAGCACACACCCCACAGCCAGAAACAGCACACACGTATTTTCCTATGGATCGGAGGGTGGAAGTCCAAGATGGGTGTCGCAGAACTAACAGCACGGCGTCGGCAAGGCTGCTGCCTTCTGTAGGCTCCAGGGCAGAAGTGGGTTTCCTTCCATTCCCGGCTTCTGGAAGTGCCACGTCTTGTGGCCCCCATCTTTGTTCCTCCTGATTCCATTGTCACACTGTATGTTCCTCTTCTGTGCTCAAATCTGCCTCCTGCCTCCCTCTTCTTATGGACCCGTGTGATGACAGAGGCCACGGGGGCACCAGCACCACCTCTACCTCAGCACCCTTAGCTTGGTCAATCCACAGAGTCACTGTTGCCACGTAGGGTTACACATTCATAACTTCCCAAGATCAGGACGTGGATGTCTCTGCAGATGTTATTCCGTCCACCATGTGGGGGTCGGGACGTGGACGTGTCTAGGGACGTGATTCCATCCACCACGTGGGGGTCGGGACGTGGATGTCTCTGGGGATGTTATTCCATCCACCATGTGGGGGTCGGGACGTGGATGTCTCTG
Organism: Phoca vitulina; assembly: GCF_004348235.1. Lineage (NCBI taxonomy): Eukaryota > Metazoa > Chordata > Mammalia > Carnivora > Phocidae > Phoca > Phoca vitulina. Next base: position 57,823 of record NW_022589763.1, read on the forward strand.
GGGATGTTATTCCATCCACCACGTGGGGGTCGGGACGTGGACATCTCTGGGGACATGATTCCGCCCACTCTTGGGTGACAGGAGCACGGCACTGACATTGATACATATGTTCCCTGTGCCGTTGGAACTGTCATCTGCATGGAGACCTGAAACTCTGGTAATGAGAAGTGGGAGGAGAAGGGGGTGGCTGGCGGAGCGTGAGGCGGGTTGTCCGCAGCACCGGGTACCTCTCTCTCCTTCCTGTTTCAGGCGGGCTGTTTGTGGCGGGTATCAACCTGACGGAGAACCTGGCATATGTCCTCGGGCACCCGTCCCAGTCCCTCAGGAAGATGACCCTCCCGAACCTGCCGTACCTGAGCACGTGGGTCCGGGAGCAGTGCCCTGGGCCAGGTGCGCAGTGCACCAACATCATCGCGGGCGACTTCATCGGTGCAGACACGTTTGTGGGTGATGTCATAAGACTCAACGAGAAGCTGCTGAGATGCTCACGTGTCCCCTTTGCAGCTCACGTGGAGTGCGGGCGGGAAGAGTGGGTCTGGGGCGGGGTCCCTGCCTCCCCCTGACATCAGGGCAGCCCCGTTGGTGGCACCCGGCCTCACAGTTCTTCCGTGTTGCTGGGGTGGATCACAGAACACGCTGATGATCAACGGTGGTATGTGCTTGCATCCTGAGAGGAAGAACGACCCGGAACCTGGGGTCTGCTCCTGTAGGTTCAGTCCCGGCTGTGCCGTGCTTGCCATGGGTCGTCCCTTCCCCTGGGGCCTTGAGGGCAGCAGGATGACATCCTGACGGCTTCCTGGAGCCATGTGAAGCCCATCATATCGTGTCTGTGGGGTAGGAGTGGGTGCACCGGAACCACACTGAGAAAACCACGAAAATGGGGAAAACCTACTTCTAATTCTGACGGCATCACGGTCCGTCTGTTTTCCCTGAGGACAGTGGGCCCTGTGGGGCTGGTTTCACTTTGGCTTCTCTGATGGGAACATAAGGACCCTTAGGGGCTGTTTGATGGCGAGTGGTGTTGTACACATGCTCCCTTCCACTTCCAGAGGCCTCTCTTGGAGAGAGCGTGTAGCGCTCTCTTCAAGGAGGTGTGGGGACACGGGTGTGACGGGCAGCTCCACGCCCACGCCGGGGGCTGCCGTAGCATCCTCGTCCTCACACCCATCCCCTGGAGTGCAAGTCTGTGCTCCTCCCATCCCCTTCCTCTGCTCGGCACGTCAGCCCCGTTGGGAGGCTGCCTTCGAGCATCTCCAAAATGAAGCCGATGGTCTGTGGTTTTGGCCGCCTGTCACTGTTCCCTTCTCCCAAGGCCACACTGGGCGTTTCTCACTTTTCCCATATCGCCATTCCACGGTTTCTTAGGGTCCGTCCGTCTGTGTCTATTTGTCACCCATTTCTCACAGCACCAAAGACGTTAACTGTATTTTCTTCTTTCCTGTGTCCTCATGCTCTGGCGTCTGGGGACCAGAACGGTGAGACTGCCCCTCTCAGGGCTAGCTGATTCCCACAGACAGAAACAACGTACTTGGGAGCACGCGTCTTCTATGGAAACGCAGCGCCCCGTCCTCCAGCGCTCACACGCCACACTGACGCGGGTGCGCTCCGGAGCTCACAGGCTGAACCGATTCTCGCGCTCCTTGGACACAGGGCGGGTTTGGTTCCAGCAAGATCGCAATAAAGCGAGTCAAATGAGTTTTTTGGTTTCCCGTGCACATGAACGTTATCTTTACACTATCGTCTATTAAGCGTGCAATTGTATGACACCTAAAGTGTGTACGTGCCTTAATTAAAACATACGTTATTGCTTAAAAATGCTAACCATCTGAGTTGTCGGGGTCATAACGACTGGCCACAGATAACCACAACAAATAGACTCATGAGGAAAAGTTGGAACCGGAATTACCAGAATGGGATGCAGAGACAGGAAGTGAGCGGATACTGTTGGAAGAATGGCGCCCGCAGCCTTGGCCAACCTTCCATTTGTAAGACACACAGTATCTGGGAAGCGCCGAGAGGCGAGCTGCGCCTGATTTCCCGCTACCCCAGTCTCCCGGGGCGGGGGCCTGTCACCCAGAGCCCGCCACCACTACTCACGCTGGACAACTGCCCCGAGTGCTCTCTCCCGCCTTGCCTTTCCCGTGGAAACCCTCATGCCCCAAAAGGGGTTTTCCCCATGGCCTCAGGGGGCACCCGCCCCTGTTTTGGGAGACGGGAATCATGAAATTCTTCTTTCGGTGGTTGGCCTCAGCCACCTCCATGAGTTAAAACCCCGGGGGTCCGGACGAGACGCCCCCCCATGGGCGGCCGGGCATCGTGCTAGAGGCCTTAGCTCTGCTTCCCGGTACTCAGGGTTCCAACTTCATGACCCCAAAGGTCACAGAAGTCCCTCCTTTTGCACATGAGGGTTATGGAGCTGGTGGTTTCTAATTCTTGGCCAAAAGGTGAATCCCAATTACACTGTCTTATTTTTCTTCCCACATTAACAGGGGATCCAGGAGTTTCTGTGTATCTCATGTTCTGGAATATTCCTCCTACAATGGAACAGTCCTTAGACATTAGGTCTTCTTAGGATATAGTCTTGAAAATGATGCTATAACACAAGGACCACCGTGTCTGTGTCCGTTCCACGAGTACCTTGTCTTTGTGTCAGGAACGGTCCACGTGATCGTTTAATCCCAGAGGACGATCGACAAAGTCGGACATGTTTGTGCATTTTTGTTTCTGTCATTCAAGCGACCAAACCATCTGGGCAACGCATGGGAGGGTCTGTACAAGCGTGATGTTCACCGAGCACGTTCTACAGGTCACGGAGAGCTTTGTGCAAAAATAGTGCTGGGCCACAGTTTATTGTTGCTTTGGAGATTAAAACAGTGGATGAGGGCGCCTGGGTGGCTCAGTCGTTAAGCGTCTGCCTTCAGCTCAGGTCATGAGCCCAGGGTCCTGGGATCGAGCCCCACATCGGGCTCCCTGCTCGGCGGGAAGCCTGCTTCTCCCTCTCCCACTCCCCCTGCTCTTGTTCCCTCTCTCACTGTCTCTGTGTGTAAAAAAAAAAAAAACCTTAAAAAACAAACAAAAAACTGGATGAAAAAAATTTTTTAACATTTTATTTATTTGGGAGAGAGAGAGAGCGTGAGCACGAATGGGGGGCAGAGGCAGAGGGAGAAGCAGACTCCCCGCTAAGCGGGAAAACTGACGTAGGGCTCGATCCCAGGGCCCCGAGATCACGACCTAAACTGAAGGCAGATGCTTCACCGACTGAGCCACCCAGGTGCCCCTGGATGCAACTTTTGAGTTCTGTGGTATTTTAAGTTCCTCAGTGCGGACATGAAGGAAAGATTCCACACTTCATTTTTTTTGAAGATTTTACCTTTTTAATTAAAAAAAATTTTTTTTAAGATTTTATTTTTGACAGAGAGAGAGAGCGAGCACAAGCAGGGGGAAGTGGGAGAGGGAGAAGCAGGCTTCCCGTGGAGCAGGGAGCCCGATGTGGGGCTCGATCCCAGGACCCTGGGACCATGACCTGAGCCGAAGGCAGACGCTTAACGACTGAGCCAGCCAGGCGCCCTGAAGATTTTACTTTCAAGTAAACTCTACACCCAAGGTGAGGCTCAAACCTACAACCCCGAGGTCCACCGACTGGACCGGCCAGGCGTCCCCCTGGCCCCGTGTAGTTAATTTTAAAGATGAGACTTGTATCCGAGGGGTGAGCTCTCTGAGGGTATCTGCCTGGCGGACGACAACGCCGTGGCTGAAGGTGTAGACGGCCAGCCCGCAGAGGAGGAGGCGGTGTAGTTCAGCTCTTCACAGCGCCCGGCAGGGTGCGTGGTCGGCTGGGTGAACGACCATCTCGTGATGGCGGCTCTGGGTCAAGCCCGTATTTGGTCCCACATCAGATCTGGGGTGGGGGCACTGCGGGGGTTTGGGTGGGCCCCCTTCCTGCAGCGACTGCTGCCCTCCCGGCACGTGGTTTTGTTCTCAGGGCCCGGCTCCTCTGGGCATGGTGGGCCCCGCAGTTGGGAGGGGAGAAGCCCATCTGCAGACAGAGGGGTCTTGGGGAAGCCTGGGTGCTGGCAGGGGGAGCGGGGTGGGGGGCGGTCTTGTACCTGTTCCCCCAATGGGAAGCTCGATACCCTCTCTGTGTGGCCCCCGAAACCTGTGGCCCTCCCTCCTAGGACCCAGAAGCCCCCTGACTCTCCCTCCCAGGCCCCGGAAGCCCCTGACTCTCCCTCCCAGGCCCCCCGAGGCCCCCAACCCTCTGTTGCAGGCCCCCTGGAACCCCCAGCCACCTCCTCAGCAAGACCCCACTGTGCTAAGCATCCACAGCAGATGTCAGGACCCTGCAGTCTCCAGGCCTTGGGGTGGGGCCTTTGGGATGGGGTGGGGATACCAGGCGGCAGGGGGTAAGGGGGGTGCCAGAAGGAGAGTGAGGGACCAGAGGCCTGACCCATGCTGACTCCTTCCTTGTGTCTCCTGCACAGGGAGGAATTGGGGTGGAGCGGTCAGAGCCCAGAGAGGGGTTCTGGGGAGATGTATGTGCCCCTGGCGTAGGGACTGGGCAGAGCATGGCCGAAGAGGCTCAGGGCAGAGTGGAGCACACACCCAGGGGCGTGTGGACTGGGCTGGGCCTCAGGGGTTGGGGCGGCCCATGCAGGATGCTTCCCTGCCCCCTGGGGTCTGTTCGGAGACCCCGTAGGAGCAAATCCCCCAGGGGCTGAGCTGAGTGAAGCAGAAAGCCTGGCGGGTCTCCTGGACTGATCAGCCTTCCCAGAGGCGGCAGGTGTCCTGACGCTCCAGCCACACCTGGGCCGTCCTGCAGCCTGCCCTGGCCACTGGGCCCACTGGGACAGTGCTGCGGGACTTCACGCCTGCCCTGGCCACTGAGCCGGCCCGGACGGGGCTGGGGG
>NW_022589763.1:72729-74688 GCF_004348235.1 Phoca vitulina
GGGGGTGCGTGTGCTGTAAGGAGGCTTGAGCGTCTGTGTAGACGGGGTGATGGCGGACGGGAGTGTGACGGTGTCGGCAGTCCCAGAGCGTGTGTCTGTAATGCCCCAGCTGACGTCCCCTGCACGGCCTTCCTGACCAGGTGGACCTGGGTCTGCAGCCAAGCTCCGTGTTCAGTGGGGAAGGAACCCAGGACCGGGCTAGCACAGGGGGATTACTGGTGGCCCCCGGCTTCGCCTGCTGCGAAGGTCAATCAGGAGGGGATTATTCTCCCGGGGGAGACCTGGCACCGCTGCCAGGACACGGACTCCTCCTGTTCTCGTCCGTGCAGGCTGAGCCGCGGGGATCCTGCTAGACCCGGGTGTAACCCCCGTCCGCCACGGACAAGTAACCCCCGTAGTCACCGCCCGACAGGCCACGCAGTATTCTGCATTTCCCACCAGGGGTGAACTGCGTGTACGCAGACAGGATTCTCTAAAACCTAGGTGTGCCCCCAGCTTTCCGGTCCAGGTTTTCTGGGACGTTCCCTCCCTGCCCTGGACATGGACCGCCAGCTCCTCAAGGACAGGGAGCGAGTCGCGTCACGTTGGTTTTCGGAGCACACACAGGGGAACTGCACCTTACGGCGGCACATGCTGTGGAGTGAATCTCGATGGTGACAAGCAAGCCTGCCGTGCCTTCCCTTCACGGGAGGGTACCCGTGAGCTCAGGGCTTCAGCACGAAGGACACCCAGGAGTCTGCACGCCGCACACGATCACGCTAACCGCACGTTAAGCTGAACCTTGGAATGCGCCGTGAAGTCTTACCGGGCATAATCGGAACTGTTTTTTATTCTTCTACGGGCAGGTCTACCGTAAACGAGCTTAGAAACGTCAGACTGTTTTCTGTCTCCGAGTCTGAAGAGCACCGATAAGAGATGGAGTCCAGTCCCCCGCCCAGCGCTTGACAACCACACTAGGGACTTGACAGGGTACTGGCCGTGGGCACTGTGACAGCCCGGGGATACCAGCCACGCTCTCCACCTGCTCTCGTCATCTGTCCGCCCTCTGAGTACCACGGTCTTGTTGCTTTTGCAAGCGGTTCTCCCCAAATACACTAGCCCAACGCTGGGATACTGGGGGGGACGGACAGTGGACCCTACTTCTCGCGCCCGGAAGTGCTCTCACCACAGTTCGTGTATCCCACCACAGAGATCACAGGAAACTCCTGCCGTCTCCGCTGCTTCCCCAGGAGACGCCTTTTCTTCCTCAGTCTCTCCAGGGCCTTCCGAATCTTTATCTCCTTTTCTTTCAAGAGGCGCTGTTGCAGCTGCATGAACGATTCTCCTAAAAACACCCAAGGTAGCGAGTCAGCGGGCAGATGCGGCAGGAAAGATGTCAGGGCGAAGTGTGCCACAGAGAGGGATGTGGACTGACATCTTCTCGCCGGGATCCTCCTGACCTGTTCTCCCACAGGCCGCTGCCTCGCCTTCCCATCAACGAGACGGCTCTGTCCAGCAGAAAGTGGCTTCACCTGAGGCCTTCTGCCCCCCGAGGTCAGGTGGGCTCCCCTTTTTTTGGGAGCAAGAGGCAGCCTCAGAAGGACAGCCCCCTGATATCCACAGCCAACTGAAAGACACATCCACATCCTGACCCCCAGGACCTGTGAACGGGACCTCATTTTGGAATAGGGTCTTGGCACATATAACTGCTCAAGGATCCGAGATGAGCTTATCCTAGCTGAGGGTGGCCCTAAATCCAAAGACAAACGTCTGTAGAACAGACAGAAGGAGACACAGAGGAGAAGCCATGTGAGGACAGAGGCAGAGATGGGAGGGACCACGGCCACAAGCCCAGGGATGCCTGGAGCCCCAGAAGCTGGACGAGGCAGAAAGGACCTTGAGCCTCTGGAGGGAGCACGGCCCCGCCCCGCCCGGATCTCAGCGGCCCCGCCCCGCCTGGATCTCAGCGGCCCCGCCCCG
>NW_022589763.1:74698-80686 GCF_004348235.1 Phoca vitulina
CTGGATCTCAGCGGCCCCGCCCCGCCTGGATCTCAGCGGCCCCGCCCTGCCTGGATCTCAGCGGCCCTGCCCTGCCTGGATCTCAGACTCCGGTCTCCACAGTTAAACCCTGGTTTGTGGTCTTTTGTTACAGCTGCCCCAGGAGACCCCCTAGATATCTTAGCTTGTTGGAATGTGACCACGTACAAGGCCCACACGCAGCCCTTGCCCCGCTGGGATCTTTCCGCAACGTCCTCCTCCTAGGGGTAGCTGCTGTGACATACCCCCCCTTAGCACCCCTTGACCTCACACGTTACCTGACCCCATGATGTAGCGCGAGCCCCCTCCTCGTCCATCCGGGTGGGCAGTGCTGCTTTTCAGGTGGGACCTGCCGTGGAAAGGGGGCATCTCAGCAGACAGGAGCAGACACACATGTCCATGCAGTGAGAGCAGAGCAGCTGCCCACACAGACAAGTGAGGGTGAGAACTCTGGCTGGGGAGAGCAAGGCGGGTGGTCTTCCCCCACCTGGGCCTTCATCACCGCGGGTGGAGGGCCCCACAGTGGGGTGACGTGCCCTGGCAGGCATGCTGCTGGGACGTGGCACCGGACAAGCCAAGCTGTCCAGGAGGGCGTGGCCAGCCCTGCATTCTGACTACGCCGCAGGTGACGGTGAACTCAAACACACAACTGGAGAAGGGGCTCTGCTGTAGGCTGCGCCAAGTACCTGAGAAGGGGGAGCTCGGCCAGGGCCACCTGCAGCCGCGCTTCCCTGCTCCGGGCATTGCAGCGGAAAATGTGGAGGACGACCGTGAATCGGTCCAACACCGGCACGCCCCAGGTGGCCTCCAGGTCCTTCTGGAAAGGGAGAGAGGGAGTGACGGCGCCTGCAGGGGTACCTCGGGTGAGGGGCGGCTGTGACGCCGTCCGCAATTCCATGTCCTCAGCTGTCCCGTCCCAGCGGGATGCTGACCCCACTCCCCCAGCCCACTGAGACTCCCAAATACCTTGGTAGGCGTGGCCAGCCTCTCCACATTCAGAAAGACCGCTGTGATTTCTGGCGACCCTCTGATTTTCTCTGGGGAGAAGAGAAGGTCCCCTCAGATGTCTGTGCTCCGTGGAGTCCATCGTGGGACTGACCCTCAGCGTTGGTTGGCTGTGCTCACCGGACACCCTCAACTCTCTGCGCGTACTAGGGAAGTCGGGTGTGCCGGACGGGGGTCAAGGGGAGGACTGGAGTCCACCTGCAGGAGTGTGGGTCTTGCAGACACATGGCGGTCGCACAACCCCACAGGGACTGAATGGGTCTAAGACCTGGGCTGACACAGACGGGCGGCGCGCACCCCTCTGGGCGTATCTGCAGGGCTCAGCTTGCTGATCTCTACAGTGAGCTGGATGTCGGTTGGGGCTGGAGACCCTCGGGGGTCTGTGGAAGGCCGGGTTCATACCCAGCACCCTATCTGGAGGGGGGGCTGGGCTGGGGGCCTCAGGGCCGGTTTCCACCCTACTCCTAACTGCCGACGGCACCACCGGGCAGGGTGCAAGTTGTCTGAGGGGCACGGTGGGCTTTTCAATGTCTGATCCAAGTTCCCATGAGGCCGCCTCTACCCAGCCCAGATGGAGAGCCCGACTCTTGCTCTGTTTCTCTCAGGAGGAAGGGAGGGGCACAGGGACCCACCTGTCAGGTTCTCTAAGGTCCCTCTGCCGAAGATGAGTTTCCCATCTGGTGTTTTGGTGGGTACCACCATCCTGTCTGCCACCGACCAGCCATCCAGTGTGTGGACCAGTGCTTCTGCCTCCGCCACCTGCCACTCAGCTTTGGGGAGACACAGGGCCAGGGTGAGGGACGTGTCCCCATGGGCTCAGCCCCGGGCCCCGTCCAGCCCTGGCCTGTGTCCCTCGGCTGGGATGGCTTCCTGCAGTGTGTGCAGAGCTCTTGAGAAAGCACCCAGAGACACAGCTCTGCTGTTCCAGGCACAGACTGCGAGAAGGGGAGGACAAGGCCAGGGGGACGCAATGACGGGCCCTCCTTACGTGGGAACTGGGGGCTTGGCAGCGAACGGGACGTCTGCTCTGGAACGCCGCCAGGACAACGTATGATGGGCAGCCCCTGCTCAAGGCCCCAGCCCCCCATGCCCTCAGCTCCTGTGACCAGCCCCTCCTTGGGACCCCGCCCACCGTCTGGGATGCTCCTGGAACCTTCCCCAGGCCCCCTCCTGCACAGGGCCGGCACCCAGGCCCCACGTGTCATCCTGTCTGTCCAGGGCGGCCGCGATCTTTCCTGTGCTGCATTGGCACCGGGCTCTGGGGATACCCACTCCTTGCCCACGGCGGCTCACGGCCCACCCTGCAGGGAATGCGGCGTGCTCCCTGGGCCCTCAGGGGCTGCCACGCAAGATGTGCTGTCTGCTGGGTCATGACAGACCATGGGGGCCACTCTGAGACACTGCGCTCTCCCGACTGCCCCACGAGGCTGCCCCCCACCCCTGCGGCACCATGTCACAGAGGAGCCGTCCCAACTGCACAGCGCAGCCCCTGCTGCATTATCCCCACTCCAGCGACCAGGTGCTGCGGTCTTTGGGCCAGCCTTGCTGACCAGTGGCAAACCTCAGGTGCCTGAATCGTCCGCAGAGCTCAGGAACAGGGAGGAAACTGAGGCTGGGAGGGGATGCTAATGATAAGGCTCATAGGGATCCGAAGCCTTGGGGAGAGGCCCCAAGCTCTGCTTGGTGGGAGACGGGGTGCCCCATCCTCTGGGCTGAGAGGAGGCACAGTGTCCTCACTTTGATTCCTGATGGGCCTCGCGGGTCCTCCTCACCTCCACCCTTGCGGTCGCTCAGATCAGCTGCATGGGGCCACCCCTCGACTTCCCTCCTTCAACGTCACGTGTAGGCCATCAGCAAACCCCACAGACGCTGTCTTTCCTGACCTCCATGTGGGGGCCACGTCCCCCAGCTCCATCGTGGATCACCGTGAGGCTTCCCACAACACCCTGCTGGGGTCGTGAGCCTTCCCCACGAGCTGAGGGTGTGGTCAAAATGCCACGTGGAACCCCCCACCCCTAGGGCTAGGTACCCACTTGGTGGGAGTGAACACTGAGAAACACTGTGGAGTCCACAGTTCAGAGACACAGGCTCACTCACGACTGGGACTACGGAACGCGTCCCCTGCCCACCTCACCACCACAGCACCAAAGGCCCCTGGACGGCAGCATCTTTTGCCCGGTGCCTTATGCCCAGCCGTTAGGCAGAAATTACAGGACCCAGAGCAGCATCAGAACCTGAGTCCAATACAGAGGGGACACTGGATTTGTCAGACCAGGAACTGAATACGACTATAGGACCCCTGGGTGGCTCAGTCGGTGATGTCACGATCCCGGGGTCCTGGGATCGAATCCCATGTCGGGCTCCCTGCTCTGTGGGAAGTCTGCTTCTCCCTCTTCCTCTGCCCCTCCCCCTGCTTGTGCACGTGCTCTCTAAAATAAATAAGTCTTTAAAAAAACACAAACGACTATGACTCATACGATATGGGCTCTGACAGATAAAGTAGGAAGCACGCAAGAACAGATGGGCAGCGTAAGCAGACAGATGGGAACTCTAAGAAAGAACGGAACACAAACATTAGCGGTCAGAAACACTCTAATCGAAGTGAAAAAGTCCTCTGATGGGCTTCTGAGTGGGCTGGGCAAGGTTGAGGCACAGGTCTGTCAGCGTGCAGACAGGACGAGAGTGACAATCACAAACGTCTGCCGTGGTAACGACGTTGTCGAGAGAGCGAAGAGTCAGGCCACCGACTTGGAGTGAAGCATTTGTAAGACATCTGAGAAAGGACTTATCCACAGCGTGCGAAGAACGCTTGAGGCTCAGCGATAAGAGAAGAACTTGATGACACAATGGTCTGGAGACCCAACACACACCTCACGGAACACACGGGGACGGCAAAGGCTAGGAAGAGAGGCTCCGCGTCAGCGCTCGTCGGGGAAATACGTGCAGATTTCAACGAGAGCCCGGTAGGCACCGATGAGACTGGCCCCAAATGCACCACGCGGACGGCACCTAATGCTGGCGAGGGTCCGGAGCAACGAACAAGATCCGCTCGTGGTTGCTGATGGGAATGCAAAACGGTGCAGCCCCTCGGAAAGCAGTCAGGTGGTACCTACCTATCGTCTACCTGCCCAGTTGACAGAGACAGAGAGCGAGCGAGGCGAGCACGAACAGGAGCACAGGGAGAAGCAGGCTCCCTCCCGAATGCACAGGGACCCCGAAGCGGTCCCCGGGACCATGACCTGAGCCGAAGGCAGACGCTTCACCGACAGAGCCACCAGGCGCCCCAGACAACAGGTTATTGTCGGCCGACACAAGCGCGCTGTCGAGCCACACAAAGCCACGCAGGAACCCGAGATGCACGTTACTGGGTGAAAGGAGCCGGTCTGCAGAGGCCGCACAGTGCACGAGTCTATGACATTCCGGAAAAGGCAAGACGGCGCACGCCCACAGGGGGGTGGGGCTGCTTCCAGCGAGGCAGGTTTGGGGGATTGGCAGGGTGGGGTTTTATTGGGGCCCTCGGCGCCCCGCCCCTCCGAGCCCTCGCCCTGAGCACCTGTCCCCGAAACCCCGCCCCCGGTAGCCCCGCCCCTCCGGGTCTCCGCCCCCGGGTCCCCGAAACCCCGCCCCTCCGAGTCTCCACCCCGGTAGTCCCGCCTCTGAGTCCCCGAAACCCCGCCCCTCCGAGTCTCCACCCCCAATAGTCCCGCATCTGAGTCCCCGAAACCCCGCCTCCGGAAGCCCCGCCCCTCTGAGTCTCCACCCCGACAGCCTCTCTGAGTCTCCAACCCCGACAACCCCTCCTGAGTCCTCGCCCTGAGCACCAGGACTCGAAGCCCCGCCCCAGCGTTCCACTCTGAACTCCAGACTCGGAGTCCCGGCCCTCCTAGTCCCCGCCCCCGACAACCCCGCCTCTGAGCACCGACTCGAGGCCACGCCCCTCCGAGTCTCCGTCCCTCAACAACTCCGCCCCCCTGAGTCCCCGCCCCGAGCACCAGCACTCGAAGTCCCGCCTCTGAGCGCCAGCCCTCGGAGCCCCGCCCCTCCGAGTCCCCGCCCCCCGGCCACCCCGCCTCTGAGCACCTGCACTCTAAACCACGCCCTTCCGAGTCTCCGCCCCTGGAAGCCCCGCCACTCACTGTCCCCGGCCCCGCCCGCGGCGCCGCTCCGGGTCACCTCGGGTCAGCTGCGGCTTCCCCGGTCCCCGCTTGACCTCAGGGTGAATCAGGCACACGCGCTGGGTCCCCACTGGCAGCAACGGGTCCCTCCTCAATAGCTCCTCCTCCTCCGCTTCCTCCTCCTCCGCATCTTCTGGCTCCTCCTCCTCCTCTCCCGCTCGGCTTCTCGGGCCATCAGCCCGTGGGCCCCGTCCTTCACCTCCTCGCCCCTTGAGGCCCCCGGGGCCGAAGGCGGCGAGCGCGCGATGGGGGCAGGCCGGCAGCGGCAGCGCAGCTCTCGGAGCCCCGCGGCCGAAAACCACGCGAGAGAGCCAGGTCCCCGGGCGGACGGCGGCCCGTAGGGCCCACATCCCGCGTTCGCCCGCACGCAATGGGGCGGGGCTTCGGGGGCGTGCTCCCGCGCGGGCTCCCCATTGGCCGCCTGGCGTCACGTGCCCGCCGTGGTCTGATTGGCGCGCGCGGTCGCGGGCGGGCGGGGCTTGGGACGCCGCCGCCCGGGACGAGCTTCACTTCCGCGGGGCCTGCTCTCGGCGGAAGCCCGCGCCAGGTAGTTCGGCCGGCGGGACCGGGCGCCGGCATCGGACCCGGGGCGGGCGCTTCCCCACACGCGGCCCTCTCCGGCCTCCGCGCGGGACGGGGGTCTGGTCCTGGGAGTCCATTCACCTCCCCGGGGGTCCCGAACGCAGCCTTGAGGGTCCGACTGCTGCTCCAGGGGTCCCACATCTCGCCTTGAGCGTCCGACTGCTGCCCCGGGGGTCCCACATCCTGCCTTGGGGGTCCGAGGGCTGCC